>NW_017307465.1:337170-346982 GCF_000935625.1 Nanorana parkeri | reverse complement strand
TACAAATCTTCAACATGATTTTCTGCACCTGAGATCAGTTGGTTGTGGCCGTCTGATGCCATATGCTGTTGGCCATAGAGACGCCGATCATCCCCAGATCATCTCATTGGGTACCCAACAGGATTGGTAAGAGGTTGGCCATAGTGACCTTTAGTAGAATTACTGATTATGAAATCATCTATATGGAACAAAACATCTCTCGATATATATGCAGCTTTAATTTGAGTAGGTTTATTGTGTTCTAAACTGTACGTAACCCCTTTAAATATAATTGTAAATATTATCAATGTTTATAATAGGCGTATTGGTCCTTTAAGCATCAAAGTATAAACATATTATATTAAATATATTTGGCTTTTTCTAGGTACATTTTTTATGTGGCCATAGACAGATGCAACCAGTCCGATTAATTAGTAGTTGACCCTTGATTTCTATAACCCTGTTTTATGTCATTCCTCAGCATTAGGGAACCAGGCTGTTCAGTCTTCACGCCATTCACTCCTACTGTGTCTTAAAGGCTGGAAAGTTTAGGCTTTCTGCTAATACCCAATAGAAAGAGCTGAAACTTAATTACACTTACTGTTAGAAAAGGAAGGTTTTATGAGTTTTTTGCCTGTAGGCAGTAATGTTTATTCCATTGCATTTTACTATGCAACCTTTTAACTCCAGAGTCTTTGAACTTTATATTTTCACAGATTTATCACTGTCTAGCAGAGAGCTGCTGTAGCCGTCTCAAGATGCTAACCTCACGTAGACGAGAGGGAAGAGATATAAGTCGTTATTTTTGCTCCCCTTTGTGCCATTAAAATCTCATTTTCTGCCTATTAAGATGCCCTCTCAGTGCTAGAACCAGGCTGATGAGTGTGTAATTGGGTATAATTGTCTTTTCACTTTTCATTTATGTCATTCTCAATATCCTTCTGTTTCCTCTCACTGCCGAGAGGAAAAAGTGTTCGGGGAGGATTCATAGCTGTGAAGCTGCCCCCACTTAGCCCCACAAAGAGGCCTGATTTTAATTATAGATTGCACGCCGTTCAGTGAAACTATTAGACACCTGAATATTAGTCCCTCTGATATAATAAAAATCCCTGTGTTTAGACACACATTAACAATGTCAAGCCAACCTCAGGCAGATGTGGACCGTAGTAAATTCAACCAACCTTTTGACACTCAATCACCAAGTCAATTTATTTCAGTGCAATTCCCAGATACAACAACCCAACTCCTCTGAATGAAAATTAACAGCCTAATTATTGCTCATATAGTTTCAAGGCATAAATATCCCTCTGGTTTGTAAATGTGAATGTGTTTTAATGGACCACCAAGTCTAAAAGCCAAGTGCCTTTAATAAAACGCATCCAGTAACATTCAACAAATACGTTCCCTAAAAATCTTGCTTACATTATTAGAACAACATACATTTTTACACTATATTTACATTTGCTGCATAGCTTAGCACAAGCTACAATTCCTTCAAACCATTTATTCAGTCTACTGGCATGCAGTAGCAGGATCCTTCTCTAAAATTGTTCATAGACTACTAAAACAGGCTGCTTGCTGCAACTTTGGTCTTTGCCATAATGACCATACACATACAATGCCAAATCAGAACATCTTGCCATTCCCATATCAGCACTGTTTGTCTTGACTTGGCTGTAACTGGACTTGCCATGCAATGAACACAGATCTAATTATTATAAAATTAACAGGGATATTCACAAAAGGGGGAAGAGTTTGGAGAAGGCAGAGGTAAACAATTATAGGCCAAAATAGCTGATTTGGAAGAATTCTCCAATTCAGCTCACTTTCCACTTCAGCTATTTTGTCTTAGATTGTTCACTTCTCCTGCCTTCTCCAAACTCTTCTCCCTTTTGTGAATAACTATGTAAACTTACAATAATTGAATTATATTTCTATTTATTTTATGTGTCAAATTATTTTTTACTATACTGTCCAGAAAATAAATCCTTTCTGATTAAATAGAATTGTCATTGCCTGTTACATTAGTGACATTATCAAGAATCCGTACATTTGAGCACAGTTTATTCATCTGTGTGGCATGCAATGGCTGTACTTCCCACACTGCTCTTTGCCTTAATAAATAAATTAGCAACAGACAGTAACTTATAGAAGCTTAAAACTTAATTTGTGCTCACGATGTCGTGTAAAGAAATAATGTTTTTTTCACATTTGTTATTTTTCATGTTGCAATTTGTGCCTTGTGGCTACTGTCATGTTCCTAGAAAGGTCTATATTATTTTGGGGAAAGAAAAACACTTGAAAGACAGCTTACCAGCCTCAGCTTTTGAAGTAGCCAGTGCGGGGGTGGAGGAGGAAAAAGGGGAAGGAAATTTGCAAAACAAAATCATGTGGCTCATATAAAGAGCTCTTTATGGTTCGAATTTGGCAATTTCTTCCCTTCTTGCCTCAGGTGCTCAGCCTGCTTGGTTCTGGCATGCAGTTAAAGGAATGAAAACAGTCAACTGACCTGAGGTGAAAGGCCATTGCCAATGGTGGGGTTCATGGGGTTGGAAGGCCCGGATGGGGGTACAAAGCTGTCTGTGTAGCTGGAAAATCCATGGCGGCCGCTGGACAGGCAGTAGGCCGAGCTGTTCTCATGGTTTGAAGGAAGGCTGCTTTGGTGAACACTGCTCGGAGGGAGAGGTTGAGGCCTGTGCAAGGTGCTGCTAGGGTCAGAGACAGCTGCAAACAAAATAATGTTGATTTTTAACCTATGTAAAAAAAGTATTAGCATGTGCAAATAAGCTAGATGAAAACTTTCCTGTGAAATCAGAGAACAGATAACATGACCCTGAAAATGTTGTACCCGTGCCCACTCCCTCCCTTCTGTGTGAACTTGACAGTTCACACCTAGAACAGAAGGGCTGAATGGTGTCATGGTGTCATGGTAATGGGACCTTCTTCCAGGTTCAGCTAAGGAGGAGAAGGGGCCATACACAGAAACAAAGAATTCTAATATTTTCCACATGCTTCCTGACAGTCATTTGACACAGCATAAAAGTAATTTTCATTCAGTAGCATTGTAGTTTCTATAAAAATCATAATAATGTTATGTTATATGGCCATTTTAGATACATGCAGTCTAGTAACATTAGACATGTTGACTGCGTTGACTGTGCAGGGAGATAACATAAATAGTTTAAACAATATCTTTAACCACTTCAAGACCAGGTGTTTAGACCCCCTTCCTGGCCAGGCCATTTTTCAGTATTCAGCGCTGCGATACTTTGACTGACGTTTATTCCGTCATGCAACGCTGTACTGAAATTAGAAGTAGGAATGACATAGGCTTATTATTGTACCTTGCGGTATTGAAGTAGGCTGGTACGATGTCTCCGATAACTGGTAGGTTGGCAAAGCTGGCATGCCTGCAGGTGGAAATGCCCCTGGGATCAGGTGGTTGAATGCCATTAGTTGATTGGCTCCTGCTTGCTTTCTCCACCTGGCACGGCGATTACTAAACCATACCTGAAAGGGAAATGTTCAGAGTTGGTCAGTGACAGTGAAGGAGTAGGCCAGTTATAGCCACAATGTGTGTACAACAAACTGGGGGGAAAAAACCATGTGAAAAGAAATCAGATATCAGTTACGTCCTCAATACATCTTCTGCCAGATATGATTCAGATTTATGTTGTGGGAAATAGAGTGGAAAGAAATATAAAATATATTTTATGGCTTTACATTATTGAAAGTGATTGCTGAAAACCACTGGGATTACACCATTATCTAAAGTCTGAGTATGAGATTTTTCAGCGTTAAAGGAAAGCTCTAATAAAAAAGTAAGACGGCTGTCATTCCTGACCTCTCATTGCCTGGCTGCCATGCTGATCCATTGGCTTCAGTGCCTTCTAAACTATTTTTTTGGTCAGTCAGTATTTCAAAGTAAAGAAACAAGAGGCAGACGGGCAACTGGTATTATCAAAATGTGTTTAGCAATAACAGACTGAGCATTTTTTGACTGGACTGGGTATATGTATGTGTCTTTATACCTTATTGAGCCTTCAGTAACTGTGATCGCCGGCTGACAACAAGATACAATCTAAAGATTATAAAACAGCGATGTAATACAAGGGCCTACCTGATTGCATGCAAATCAAATAAATTCTTGACGGAGGCCACCTGCTGAGTTTTTGGTATATATAAAGATAATATTACAGAGAATATACTATTTGAGGCAAATTCACTAAAGGAGTTGAGAATCCTCACACAACAAATGGTATGAATATTCACTTTAGTTATCCAATCATGTAAAAAGCAAATTCCTGTTTACTTATTTCATCTTCACATTATTAGATAATTTATGTGAATATTCACACAATTTAGTTTAAAGGTTCTTAACTCCTTTAGTAAATCAGCCCAACTGTGTGGCCAGCTTTAGGGAGTACAGCCAACAGATTTAAGAGCAACCACTTCTATTTTAAATGAAACTAAAAAAGCAGATAAGCAAATCCTGTAATATTGTTGATAGATATATTCATTGCTATTTGGAGAACACAATTATCTAGAGGTCACTAGAAATGATAATACAGTAGCTGATTTTTTTTTAATTGTTTTTTTAATAATGGAGCAGAATTGGGACAGTTGCTTATAGAAGCTAATCAAGTGTAATCTTTCAGATGAAGCAAGGAATACATAGGTAATCTATTGGTAGCAGCTGTTGTTTTTGCTTCACTTTTTGTAAACGATCTTCTCCCTCTGTAGGACATGAGGCAACACATTACAAAGTAGGGAGCACGAGTTAACAATTGCTTTTTTAAAAAGACATCATATTCCAGGGCCGCGAAGCATAGAACATACTTCTATGCGTCACACTTTTTATATATAGATTTGAAGGTTCTGGGTATTTTCGTGGGTATGCTGCTGCCTTTTTCCCTTTAATAAAATATATCAATTAAAAACAAAAATTTCTTCCTGACTTCATAGCATTTTAACTGGTTCACTGCTGTTCCTGTAATATGATGCACTGTGCACCTCTTCAGCAGCGAGGGAGTCCTGACTGACAGCGATATGCCGCTTCATGCTGAGCTCAGTTAAAGACCCATATGTTAGATGTTCAGGGGAATTTGTTAGGCTGTAGATCATGGTAATAGTGTGACAGGTTATGAGTCTCTCGGGATCTGAGGAAGCCATAAGGAATGTTGTGAAGTCAGAGGGTTAAAGACACATTACAACAGCTGGAGAAAGGCTCCTGCATTTGCTTGGTAAGGGTCATTGACTTACAAAAATAAATGCTCAATGAAACACAACAATGCTTATTGCATCTGTTAACATACTGATCATACTCCTTGCATTGTTTTCACCATGTTCTCAAAATCAAGACATGAGTAAAAAAAATGCATTCTAGACAACCTGTTGGTCAGGTCACTTGTCGTCATAGTACTATTATTATTTGCCATGTAACTGTGTAGTTATCAACTCCTATATAACTATGAAACTGTCTGATCTGCCTGGGAAAATCCAAAATAGCCAATCAACTTCATCCAATTATCTAATCTAGAAGCAATTTACCTATGCCTACACTGAGCAAGATTTCAGTAGTTGTTCCTTCTGTCAAAGAAGATGAAATATTATTGCTCAACACATGACTAATGACAGACTGTGATGGTCACCCTGACCCAATAATAGAGAATATCCTTGAATTTTACAATATTTCATGTTTATTGGTGAGTAGCATACAGATAATTATATATATGGTGGCATGTTCTTTACATTCTGCCTTAGTGCCTTATCTTGACAACTCCAAGAAAAAAGAAAAGGCTAGTTGCACTCCTTACCGGTATGACACCGTGATCAGGGAGGGGTGCTTGGAATGACTGCGGATGGCACCGCCAAATAAAGATAATTGCAGAAACGTCACCAGCACACCAAATTCTTATAGGTGGGAACAGTTGCTTTGCCTGATGAAGGGACCCTGGATGGTCCCCGAAAGCGCTTGTGTAACTGACAATAGTTTGCAATAAATCTACGAATTTTGATCCTATAAGGATTTGGTGTGCTGGTGACGTTTCTGCAATTATCTTGACAACTGACTGAGTGGTGTGTGACATGAGTAATCCTTTATAAGTTCCAAAAAGTTTGCCACTGCACTCCTTACTGGTATGTCCCTTTAAAATGGGTGCTACAGTGATAGTGGATGGCACAACTTCAAATCCAAATAGTAAAGTATATCACCAGCCCACCAAGGTAAAATCTTCAACGAGTCATGCCTGATGAAGGGACACTGAGTGGCCCCAAAACGTTGCTTTATGACAAAATGTGGGTACATCAAGAAAATGACCACTCGTTGAAGATTTTACCTTGGTGTAATGGTCATATACTTTACTACGAGTAATCCTGTCTGACAATAAAAAAGAAATTTCTTAAGTACCTGTACTCGTGCCTCAGTAAGCTTTGCTCTTTGAGCCAGTTCTTCTCGAGTGTAAATATCAGGGTAGTGAGTTCTCTCAAAAGCTCTCTCCAGTTCCTCCAGCTGCTCAGCTGTAAATGTGGTTCTGCTTCTACGTTGTTTCCTCTTCAAAGGAAGGTCTGGTTCAGAGTCAATATCAGAACCTTCTTCGGACTGAGGCGAAGAGGGGGCTGGAGAAAAAAAACAACAAATTGTTGTGAACCCAAAACAATAAGTTTAAATGATGATCTTGTGTTGTGAACTAAGATTCATATCAAATATATTGACAATATAATACAGAATAATGGACATTGTTATAAAATTGGCTTTCTGAAAAATATCTTCTTTAGGTCTTTGTTCTTTTAATATGATTTGGTTGGAAGATATGAATCAAGTTTGCTCCTTCCAGACCATGGGAAAACACACAGATTGTTGATTCTTGGCTATCTGTATGCATGGTCTGACAAAACAAACACGAACTTTGTAGTAATGCCCAGCGGAGAGAGCATAGCATCTCAGGATCTTGTTCTATGCTGTAAAATACTCACTAGGGATAGAAACTGGCCCCTGCTTATTCATCAATACACACCGCTGTTATTAATCACTCCAGGATGCCCAACTCATTACAGCATGCACTACATCACTACTTAGGCCGACAGGGAATAATATTTTATGTGTGTGCGTTTGTGTGTTTTGTAAGTGTATATTAAATATGTATGTGCATTTTGTAGATATTATTTTTCTTTTGTACACTGCCAATTGTTCCATTATACTTTGCAGTTAGGCAGAAACATATAATGAACATGCTGGGACTAAAAAACAATGTAAGGGTTTTTGCCAAAATGTTAACAATTGCTTAAGCCTTTAACCTGTTCATGGCGTTGAAGGCTCATTGGTGCAGGAGACACATATAAGTACAGCATCTCTATATTGGACACAGATGTCAATACTTGTTAAATCTTTTCCGACAGATGGATACCTTAAATTCACCATTAAATAAATAAGGCAGCAAAGATCAAGCGAATACTGGTGCCTATGTTCACTATCAATAATCTCTATAGTGCAATATATTATGTGGCTGGTGCAGTCAAGGCATGGTACATGTACAGACAATGGTAACTGTAGAGACACAGAAAGTGGTAAGGCATCCTGTTTGAGAAGTGAGAAATATTGTCCATGTTCTTAATTTGAACAGAAGATTTGTCACATGAATATAGGTACACCTGGCCCCAGATCGGATGTAGTCCCATCTATGACCCCTATCAACTTCCACCAAAAGGGTTCTTGCTCAACCCACACTTATAAAGTAATTAATTGACTGCTCCAGGGAGATGAACAATGTCAGCCTTATTTATTGACATGGCTTTACTGCCCCATGGCTACCAAACAGGTCTGAATCTGACCTGGAAAATAACATTGGTAAAATTAAAATGTGGATAGAATGTGGGTCTAAATGGTGTCAGTGGGAAAATATAGATACATTTTTCTTGAGACTTACCAATTAGATCTGTCATCACCTGAAACACCACAAAGAAATCAACAGGTAGTGGAAGAATCCACACCATTGCAGTAACAAAGCGATGGCAGCTAATTCATCCCCTTTATAATTTCCACTTGTGTGATTGCTGTTAAAGGAAACACTGCCAGTAGAGGATGCCAGTGCTGACCTCTTGTTCTGAGTCAGTAAGTCAAAGTACGGAAACCAGAGGCAGCCAGGGAAATCACATTTTCAGAAAGAAATCAGCACTGTCAGCCCCCACATTACTCCTAGTATGGGTTTCTGTACACATAATTCTAATTTTTTTATATTCACTAATCTACTATTAAGGATCATTTTGCCTATGTTCACTTTAAATACCCAATTCACTGCAGGGAGATTAAACATAAAATGAAACTGTTTTGGTAAATATTGGATAGTATAAAATTAGCCCCTCAGCTAATCCGCTCCTTATTGCTTGCATAGAGGCATATTTAGTTTGAATAAAATTGGTCTTTATATGGTTTTGATTCTGAGTTGTACTTTTTCCCTTTTAAATTGTTTTTCAAGCTAATATGCATCTATTTTTACCCTGTCCGGGATGCATTCGATTATATAGAATGCATGTGACCAATGGCTTATGACACTGTGCAGGGAAATCTTTCCTGAGGCTGCACTCCAGGTCACAAGGGGTTATGGGACATGGATGCAGACTTTAATTCTGGAACTTCTTTTAATTAAACTTCACAGTCAGGCCGATGCTGTCGCTTATTCTTAAAAAGGCAGGAGTTTGTAATCCGTCCAGGCAGGATTCAGATAACTTTTCTGCCCTTGATCCCATTGTTCACAAAATCCCCATTCTCAATCAGATTCATCTCAGCTAAATTTGACCCATTGCTTTCCAGAAGGATGTACCACAGGGGTTACAAGCATCTCTTCTGGGGCTATGCATCACAGTAGCATGACTGAAATCTAGGCCTATCTCCTTTATTATTTATTTTAGTCATGAGGCTCTTCTGATGAAAGATCATGTACTGTAACTAAAATTTTTTCATTCTCCATTAAAAGTAAGAGGGAAAAATCCACACCTTATAAACCTGTCCTGGAAAAGTCCCATGCCCAGTCAATTAGATCTAATGACACTTTGTAGAGGCAGCATTACATGAAGGTAGATTGTTCCATAATGCAAACACTACTGACAACAACTAGCAATCTCTATAAGCAATTCAACAAAAGTGGAACCTAATTTTACAAAATAGGATGACTTGGAGTGTAAGAAAGATATTAGGACTTAAAAGAATTAGTATAGAATATTAGAATAGAATAGAATGTTGTGTTATACTAAGTGCAGGCCTGAAAACAGACACAAATATCTGGCTGGTTGTTAGGAATGATGCTGGGTCTGCTAACTGCACCTCATTGAGTAATAATGATTGGCTTATAGTAAATGCAATTGTTACATTACTTTGAAGTCACTTTACTGTGTGCATCACATTTTGGGTAACTGTGACATCTAATTAGCTAATAGTGAAATCAACCACTAACTGAATTAGCAAGGCTTATTATTTTGCATCTCCTAATTGTTACAGAAACAGAGCATAGCCAACATAGACAAGGTCACCAAAATATTGATATATAATTTACTGTTTTAACAGCAATGTATGGATGATGATGTGCCTATATATGTGTATGTGAATCAGATGGGTGTAGTTTGCTGTATGACAGAGCCATATATTAATTGCAGACATAGTCCAAACCCTTGATCAACATCACACAATCACAAAAGTTCAAATGCATGCCTTCAACATATCAGAATACCCTGCATACAAAACAAGAAAAGAACTTTGATATTGAACATTAAACCAGCTAATTTATCAGGGTCAGACATCAGCTGAGATTTTTTTTTTGGGGGGGGGGGGGAACACGGCC
>NW_017307465.1:326389-337134 GCF_000935625.1 Nanorana parkeri | reverse complement strand
GAATCAGGGCCAGCTGTCTACATAACCAAATGCTGGAATGATTCAGGGGGTTCATCTGATTGTCACGGCATTATGTGTCTGTGTTGCTGATAATGTCCAACAGCTCTTTACTGTACACAGAAGGCTGGGTCTTACAATGGTTGAGATTCACTGAGCCTTTAATAATTTCCTTTGTACAGTACAGAAGCAGCAGCATATTGGTGCAGCCCCGTTAATATAAATCAAAAAGAGTTACAGCAGAATCCATGTTTAGTGACGAAGTGTCAGAATCTGAATACAAGAACTTATGTTGCGCAGGACATTACTCCTCTTGCCAGCCCTGAGTAAATGACACCCGGCCTTTGTGGTCTTTGGGGATTTTTTTGTGTTGACTTACTTGGTTTGTCTTTGTTGGGGCCCCCGAGAAATGGCCTGTGGCTGGGCCTTTTCTGCCAATTTCCACGCTCCATCTGTGGTATCCATTAGCAGAGTCTATACCAGCATTCAGTGCTCTGACACCTGCCTGGCAGGGAGTAGGATACACAAAGGAACTAGACTGGAAAAGGGGGATGGAATGGAAGGTTTCTTTTTTTTTTGGGTGGAGTGGGGGAAACTGAAGACGAAGATGTGAAATGAGCTCTCGGTAGGGGTTAATCCTGGCACTTTTAGTCTAGATCATTTAGCACCTGGAGCAAGAATTGCGCCCGTTACTCGACAACCCTTTACTGCCCCATACTGCTAACCAGTCTGTACACAATGTAAAACTATTTTAATATCCTACGGCTTATATCTCACAAATGACACCCTATTTTAAAGGGTATTCATTGACTTAGTTTATATTATGATTGAGCAATAAAATTATAGAATATTTGTTTACAGCTTTACATAACATATCATACTCAGCTATGCCAGTACTGATCTGTTCACTTTTTAAACCATTGACTTTTAGATGTGGTTGAATATCCGTAACTCTCTCTTAATAATTAGGTACTGATTACGAGGATAACTTCATTAGAACGTGTGCATGTTTCTCAGTCTGAAAAGGATACATGCATGCGACAAGTACTAACAATAATACTATCTAAAATATGTTAAAAACAGAGTAACCTTTTTGTATGCTACATGCTGATTTCAGTACATTTACTAGCTGACTGGTAAATATTGGGGTTGATTTACTAGAGTAGAGCATGTTCACTTTGTAGAATTAAAATGTTCTTCTTAGTAAATCAACACCATAATAGTTTCATGCTTCTAATTAGTACCACATTCTACATTTGGATGCAAAATGCCATTACATTACAGTATAAACCTTAATATTCCTATATTTTTAGCCTGCACTCTCCTGCTTGTAAGGTACCACAGTATATATGCTTAGTAGTAACATTTTATTCAAGCTTATGACTTGTCTTAATATCATAAAACTGTCATAGCTGCCACATAAAAATGAACCTACTTCTTTTAACCTGATTGTGCAGCAAGCTGGTTGAACAAGCATCCTGTTATGTGAAGGAGCACAGTGCTCAGGGTGCTGCGGAAAGCTCCATTCATCCTGTCCACACAAATAACCATAGTTCTGTATATTTTTCACGGTGGCAACAAATTTCACGGAAATCGTTGGCCGTGAAAATATTATTTTACTGTGAAAAACCATGAAATTGGGAAAATCTAGCATTGTTATATATATATATTTAATGAGCTAGTGATTATTTTTTTTTCAATAGTCAGGAAGTCAAAGACATGGGTGAGAATTAACACCAAAGAATTTAAACAGGTCACACCTCCTCTCCTTTTCCCTTTGCTAATGTTATTTTACAAGTAAGCAGCAGAAATTTTCCAGCATGCTTGATGATATTTTGTATATATCATACCTAGATAAATTAACCTTTAGGTATCTCAAGTAGTGCTCAAGCCTTTTGGTAACAACAATCACCTAACCCGGAATAGTAGCAATGTAAAGGTTTAGTTCCATTGTAAAACAGAAATGCAATACAAATTACTGGTAAATATTTTTTTTTCCTTTATTTTTAAGTTATTCATTTTTTTTCCTTTATTTCTGACATGTTTGTGATCAATTTAGTGTCTGCTTATCAAGTGGTAAATCACACAGTCAGGGTAGTTGAGGGAACATAATGGAGACAAACTTTGAGCTCATTAAATTTCGGGTCCACCCCAAACTTTTGTTTACAGTTGTAGGGAGAGTATATTATTCACTATATGGCACAACCAGCCACGTTATCAGGACTTACTCATCATCGTGTCCAGTGGGAGCTGTTAATGAACTGGGTAATTGAGCTTGTGACATGTGTTACCAAAGCAAAACAATAGGAAGAGGAGACAAATGGCCATTTTATTTGGTGATTAGAGGCTGGCCCAGGCTTTCAGAGAGCCTCCAATAAGTAACTGTCTAAATACATAAAACAGTGCATTGAGGCCCAACAGCTGCACAGACAATAATGGGGAAGTGACAGCCACAGCCCCATCTGTGCTTAACATTTTGTTAAAAGAAATTACTTGACTAAGAAAGCAAATCGTACAGCTGCCCCCCAAACACCGTCTAACAAGTAGCGGGGCTTCCTCAAACTATTTAATGCACTCCATGACAATACTGCTTAACCCCTGATACACGGAAGTAAACACAGGTTACACAAACTTCACACTCTGCTTAGCATAAAGTGGCTTGAAAGCCTGAAAATAAAATTAAACTGTTTAATATACTAGGAGTTGACATCCCTGTCTTGTGCACATTGAATTGTATGAGTGATAGCATGTGTAATTAAATATAATTGGGCTGAGAATCTTCACCCAATAAATTGCATTAATATTCACTTCAATTATTCAGTCATGTGAAAAGAAAATTCCTATTCACGTTGAATAGCCAACCTTGTGCAGATAAAATACGTAAACGGGAATTTGGTTTTCACGCGATTGGTTAATTGAAGTGAAGATTCACGCAATTTATTGGGTGAAGATTCTCTACTCCTTTTTTAAATCAGCCTCCACTTGTCATAAAGAGAAGATTGCTAGGACAAGCAGTAGTTCAATAATTAGGAAAAATTGACTGTTTCTGCTAAATGCCATCATAGACAAACTTAAAAATAGAAACTAATTCCGAATTCTTTTCCTAAGTTTATAATGCTTTGCAGTTTTGAAAATGTGATTCTATTGCAGATTATACACAACATTCTGCAAGGCACAAAGATTTTAATATGTTCCCAAACTGCTAATTTTCACTGCTGATTAATTGGCATTGACAGGATAAATTTCAAGAGTAAAACATTTTCTGAAATATCTGCTTCCGAACACTGTCTGTGATCTTGTCTGACACGTGACAGGTTAATAAAAGGTTGTTCCCTTTAATGACTCTGGCTATAATGGTCATATAACTACTAACTAATATTATGTGTACACTTGATATGAAGCCAAGTATCAGTGCTGCCCACCAGTGCAGGCTCTGTGGTGGCCCTTTCCATAGTATCTACACAGTGTGAGATATTAACGCCTGACATAGGGGTGTACTTGTGAATGGTTTTATCCAACATTCATCCCAATTTTCATCTTTTTTATTTATTTTGTGTTTAGAGTTGTATGAATCTTGTGGGAAAACCTTGATAAATAGATCCCATAATGTTATCTAAATACTACAGCTACCCTCACACACAGGTTATTGTATTGATATAACAATATTAATTTTAAATGTTTGCAAATTCTGCAGTGAATATGCATAATGTGAACAATATATCCACAATATATATATGTTAGGTTTTGCAGTGTGTTATATACTGGTCTCATCTTACTCCAGGTGTAGCCCCAAAACATGCAAACTATATGTTTCCTAAAATATTGTAGTGTTAGGTAGTCTCTGGCTGTACACGTATTAATTGCTGATACTTCTCAGACTCTTTTCTTCCCATTGCCGTAAAGTTATTGTCCAAGCAGAGTATTTGATTATGAAAATTAGTGAGAATCTATTTCTATATACTGTTAAAGCACAATTGGTCTAGGAATGTATTCCTGACCCACAGATAAACTCTGACCCTGCACTCGCTGATCAGGGATCTTAATTGACTACTGCTTCACTTTCTCGATCTACAAGCTGACATGCATTTAATATACATAATATAGGACCCCTTCACCCCTACACTGACCTGTCTATGGCAAAATTCCTTTGTTGTCACTAAATACCACATTAACCATTTCTGCTACTGTAGGCCCCTAATAGCAAAACACAGATGGCATCAGCCAAATAGCAAAGTATACCTTGCTTTGTCAACATGTGTTATCTACAGATCTGAGAAATGTCTATATTTTTCAAAAGCAAATTGGTGTGCTGTTCCAGTTTTTAAAAAAACAATTAATTCAACTAAAATTTGTAGGAAAGAACAGTGTGGTCTGACATTGATGATCTCCTTCTAAAAAGTTAGTTAGTGCTAGATGTCATGTCTGTCTGTCATGTTAACAGGTTCAATACTTGGTGAGTCACTGATCCAGAACAAGTATAGAGATAAAGATTGTTGTGGGTTTGCGAGAATTACGGAAACAAACACAACCAGGCAACTAGCATTCTCAGAAGGAGTTCAGCAATGGCAGACCACAAAATTCTCCATTGATAGTTGTACTTTAGGCTCACAGTAAAATTGGCAGAAGCCACCCAAAGTTTAACACTCAGCAGGAACTTTCACTACCTGATTATGACGTATAATTTTTGCTTAACATAGTAATAGTATAATGTACTGTTGTGGACTCCATGTTTAGGGCTTTCCTGGGCTAAAGTAACAATACAATGATGCAAACTGTTGTATGAACATGGCTAGGCATCTGACTCTATGTTCACTTTGACATGAAGCCAGTGCTTTCCCGAGCACATGAGTATATTGAGTCATTCATCCTAATGTCAGGGAGCACTTGGTAGGTATTAGAGAGCAGCAATGACCACCTCTTTGTAATGATTGTTTGCAGACAGCCTCATAAACATACCTATGCTCTGTACCATCTTTATACAAAATAGTGCCTGTTCCATTAAACCATAATCATGCACAATTAAACCTGGTTATACAGAAAACAGCTTGGCAACCCAACCAGTATTGGGCTCACAGGGATTTCACATATTCGTCTGTATGTGGTTTGTTTCATTATAGTAGTAATACTTAGTGCCCTAGCCAAGTTTAGAGAGACAATGGTTTGAATCACATGCATGCAATCATCATGTCATAGATTTCTCATCACACCAGTTTAATATCCAAGAAGATCTTGATCATGTACTGGAGTTATATATCTGTCAGATGTGTCCATCAAATGAAATCTGCTGCATCTACTCCAAATCTAACAAGGAGAGATATTGGGTGGCCCAGTCTGACCATGTGTGTGTATCTCTAATCAAAGCAACTAGTGACATAATCAGGTTATGCTGGTGTGGTTGACATTAGCTTTTAAAATAAATACACTACTCGTGTTATAATTATTAATAGAACCCTATAGTTGCTGCATTGGAAGCATATCTTTCAGCAACTTTATGATGTGTAGTACAATGTATACCTGTTGCATATTATCTACTTCTCCGAAAAATACAGCATTAAAAAGCTTCACATTTTAAACTCTCTGCCCTTACAACATTATGCCACCATGCCATTGTTCATTGAAACAGTAAATACCAAACAACAGCAGGGCTTACTCAACCGCCATTGACATGTCTACTTTTACTATATTGTAGTCTTCATTTAAGACAAAAAAATGACAGTTGGAATTTTCATTTGTTTGTCAACACCTTTGTTTTCTTTTCTTTCCTAACATTTAATAAACAGTTCCAATGTCACTTCCATTTGTTCTGTGGCATTGAATCGTGTCACAGTTCTGTGTTCTTTCCTGCACTCCAGCACATGTAAATCTATTGAGTTACAGCTCAACAATAACATGTACAACTCTACTGTGATCGATTCTAAGTAAACCATTATGAGAAATGTTTTAACTGAATACAAAGAAAATGTCTTTAGCCTTTCACTGTATTGTGGTTCAGCTTGTAGATTTTATTACTGTAATGTAAACCTTTCAGTAGGGCACAGGTTAGTAGATGGAATTACTTTTTGTGGTAGTCTGATAAAATCAATACCTCTTATAGGTGGAATGTTCATTGGTTAGTTTAACAATACAAAACAATAGCGTTCTTCCTGTATGGTGTAAATAAGAAAATATTTGTGGGAAACAATAGTTGGCAGTACATTGTTTGGACTTTGGAGTATGTTACAAAGTGGTGATTACAAGCCTGCTGCAAAACACTGTTATGAATATCAAGGCTCAGTGCTTAGCATTGCTGCCCTGTATTACTGTGTGCTGGATTTAGTATATAATAGGGGACAATCTCTATCAGGGCCCCAAAGTTTGCATGGGTTTCAATTGGGTACCTTACCTCCATTAACAATCCCAAAATACATTTGTAAAATAGATTATCTGTTCAATAGACATATAAAATAGATTAATTATTCAGATTATCTGTTTAATAGATTAACTATTGGATACATTTGTAAAATAGATTATCTGTTCAACAGATTTCTAAAATAGATCAACTATTTGATTAATTTATCAAATTGATTATCTGTTCAATACATTTATAAAAACAGATTAAGTAATTGAATAGGTTTGTATCAAGCCGCTTTGGTCCTAAAAAAATTTCCGATACATTGTTAACAACAATTGCAAAACAAAGTTTATGCATCACCTTTTCTATGTTAGGGGGCATACAATGCAATTAATTCCAGTTTTTGGCTTTCCCAAGATAATTAGATGACTTTAGAGACCAGAGCCCTGATACATCTAATGTTGTTCACACTACATGATTGACAAGTCTGTGTCTGGCTACTCCATTAACAGTTTCATTTTGTTGCTATTTGCAGTTTGCTTGGCTAATACTCCGAACAAATAGGGGCTGTTTCTTTGGCCCTTTTTTCTACTTGACCTTCCCCTGCCTCATTCTCTTTGAGCCTCTCAAAACTGCCTTGAAAAGGCATGTTGAATGAGCACAGTCCATCAGAGAGCCAGGTTCATCCCTCTCCGCACCCTCAATACTTCACTTCAAAGATGGGTGCATTCTTTAATTGGCCTTTGAATTGATACCAAAGGGTCACAATGCGAGTGGCAAGAAAGAAAGAGGCCTTATTGAAACAAAGCTACAGCATTCACTTGCAGATAAGCACGTTTTAATGCTTCAACGACCACCACTGTTAAAGGCTTTATTGAAGACTAGGCTTTTTGAAGGCTGGGCGGAAAAAAAAAACTTAATTTTTGCTTAAGAGATGATTAGTTCAAACAAACAAGAGTAAACAAGGAAATAGGAAAGAAGAAAAGAACACAAACATTACATACAGCATAGGAAACTGTAGAAGTGGTACTAAAACAGAATTAAGTAATTTGCTGCTTTATTAAACTTGAAAAAATAAGAAGAAAAATATATTTAAAGATCTTACAATATTCACTTTTGGTTATTATCCTTTCTCAAATTTTTTTTTTCATTTTTAATTTGCATTCCTTAATAACAAGAATTTTCACAGATGTTTTTCTGTGCAGATAAGAACGTACCTCTATATTTACCTAGTCATTTCAGCTTATGTCCTGATAATACTCAATAGACTAACTATAAGATATAAAACAGATGCTTGTATTGAAAAACACTTTTGCATGTTTAATCCGAGTTCTGCACATGACAAAAGAGGATTTAAATGTATTTTGTATAGCAGACTGGCAAAATGTTTTCTTATAAGGAGGGAACAAAAACGCAAAAAAAACAAATTAAGCATCCAGATTATTTACTTATATTTGTGAATCCTAATTTAATAATAGTGGTAATTTTCTATTTCAAAGTATTCCTTTCCTTCTAACAACAAAATTATCTTTAAATCATTTTATTTAGTGTTAATTTCTAAATAAAATGTCTGCTTTAATATATGATTATGATGCATCAAAATAATTTTAAACATAAGATTTTGTACATATTGCTCTAAACAGTTTTCATTGATTGCACAAATGTAGGCTAGACCTACGCATTCAATTTGTGCCACTTGTTAGTGAGAGATTTAACACACTGACACAACGTCCTTAGCTAAAATCAACATATTGCAAATGAAGCAGTGGCCAACAAGGGGTTAAATCTCTTGCTAACAGATTATTAAAATCTCACATAGGGGGGTAGAGACTATTCACATAGCCAAGTGAATGTTCATTTAATTTAGCAAATAAAGTGAAGTTGTGTTCACTTTAATCATCAAATCATGTGCAAAGCAAAATCTTGTGTTTTTAATTCTTATTTTTTTTTTTATTCCCCTGCACTTAGGATATTCAAAGTGAGCATAGCATCACTTTATCAGTAAGCTAAAGGTACATTCTCTACTTCTTTAGTAACTCAACTCCATTGAATCTAATGTAGTTTTATTAATTATAAAGAACTTCAGTAGCACCTGCCTGTGTCTGTACAGTTTTTTCCTCCATCTTGCGATGGAGGAAAAAACTGAAATGACCGGACCCCATTTCAGTCTATGGGGAATCAGATGTAATTGGACACATGTCCGATTACCCCGATCTGGCACAATCAGGTCCAACAAAACAGAACTCTGTCCCGTTTATTTTTCCAGACCTGGCCGGAGCTGGGGGCAACCAGATATAAACAAGCGCACGTCTATTTAAATCTGGCTGCCCATAGACTTACATAATAATAATTGAGCTTCCGATAGGGTCTACCTGAAAAACTGACAAGTGGCCTTATATTTTATTTAATTGCTACTGAAATCCTCATGTACCTCAAGTTTATCCACCGATATGATAATAGAGAAACCATAGAACACAAACTACCCTACCAATATCCATTAATGCCCTTAAAAAATGTAGAACTGTGTTAATTGGTAGGATATGAGCTATTCCTGTTTAGCAGAAGCATTGCAACAGATATTTTATCTGGGGCAGAAAGAAAGTACCAGAGATGTACGGAAAATACATACATATACAGGACTGGTATTTATATTAGGCCCAGAAGGCTTGTGTCTAAAGTGGGCAAAGTTGTAATAGACAGTTTTTCCTCCATATATTTATCTATTTTACTTCCATTAGTAATGGCAAATTAGTTTCTATGAGTTTATATTGAAAGTGTTAGTTTGTGCAGATCCGTGTCATGACAATTTGTACAACTCGTGCAAATGAATTGCTTAACAGAGACAAAGACCTAATGTGATATGATCAATTTGCCAACGGGCTCAAGTTATCTAATTATCGCCATGCTCATGTGCAATATATACAGTATATTTGTAATATATATAATATACATTCTGTATGATGGTATCTATGTACATTTTCTTTTCATTTTCTGTTATTACCAATTTTGAATAGTGTGTTAATAGATAAGCAACCTACATGGTGCAAATGATGATATTCTCAGAAACATGAATGGATGACAATTATATACCAATCATTCTGGAGCATTTTTAGCCTCATAGCTTTCTGGGTGCTGTTTTTAAGCAAAAAAAAGTGCTGGTTTATTAAGTTGGAGAATATTTTAAATATATGCACAATACAAATGTCATAAATAAATAATAATACAGCATTAAACATTTGCTTCATTAGTCATTTTAACCAACTTGGAAGTTTTCTAACACAGAGGCGTAGACGCAGAAGCAGAACCTAGGAAGAGATTGGCATAGATTGAGTTCTTATATATGTTGAAAGACTTTAGACACTGCAGCAGTGTGTTCCGCAGCATGAAATCCACATGAAGCCTGGCATTTACAAAGGTCATTTATGTAATTAAAAATAAGTCACGTGCCACTTAACAAGAGGCAGGCTAAAAAAAAAAGGATTCTCTTATGCTAGTGTATAGGATTGAACACGTTAATTTACCCTTCTGAACACACCATAGATTTATGACAAGCCTTTGAAAGGATGAGTTTTGTTTATTTTATCTATTTTTCTTGCTATGCATTCATAATGAACTCATGGAGCTTTTTTCAACATGTTTAATGCATTTTCAAAAGGAAACACTGTAGGAATAATCTGTCAGCCTTACCCGACTTCTCTAGAAATAAAGAAATGCTCTTTACATATGAAACCTGCAACGTTCATGCTTCAAGAAGCTCATGGTGAACTCTGAGTCTATGACAAGTCCATTTTAAATGGAAAAAGGCCAAGAGCAATTCTGATGGGGCCAGATAAGACACAGCTTGGTCCCGTGCTTTCAGATGTTCCTCTTGTACCAGGATTAGTTCTGTTTATACTTTGTTCAGTATCGCTTAACTGTCATTGATTGGTTTTTTTCACCATTTCAGTGCAGTATCAGATCCCCTAGTTGTTATCAGTGCTGGGCTACCAAAAGACCCAACATTGTTATGCTTCCAACAAATGCAATAATGTTTCCGCTTATTCCATTATATGTACTCTGTATCTATATTTAAAGAGTATCCACAACAGAATTAGGCAATTGCATTCTAACAGTTTTTTCCAATCTGCTGTTTAAAAATTTCATTTAAAATCAGTAAGATTATATATGTATATTAAAAAATATATGGAAATGATCATCCTATGGTACAGAGATGTTACAGATGAAATATGTAAAATACATATCAACAGATTTCAAGCAAATATTACCACTGCATGTTGAAAAATCTCTTTGTGATTGATAACCAGGACTGCATTTACCATAATGGCACTCGTGGACTAGTTGACAACTGGCAAATATTGAATTACCTGTTGTTTTCATTGGTACATCTGCTTGTATATATCCACCTCAACTGCCCCCA
>NW_017307465.1:297581-326374 GCF_000935625.1 Nanorana parkeri | reverse complement strand
GGGGGGGGAGAAGAGGAGAGACACACTGACTGATGCGGGGGGGGAGACACCGACTTACGTTAGGGGAGGAGGGATACACCGATCGACGTTGGGGTCCCTTAAAAATTTCCTCGGCCAAAAAGGGGTCACGATTGGAGAAAGTTTAAGAAGGCCTGATCTATCTAAACATTCAAAGATTACTATAAAAGGTGCTTGAATTGGTACCTCCATCAGCCATTGTGCCATTTATAGGCAGCACACATGCTGTAAAAATGGTCTGTATGTAAACTTAGCCAGTGGGATTGATTTAGTAAAGGTGTAGAGAAAGTTGATTTTTTTTTTAAAGTAATTGTTTGTTTTGCTTAGTTAATATGATGATGTGGAGTTGAATTTGCATGCCCAATTTGGTGCATAGGAAATTTATAAAACAAGATTTTGCTTGCCCATGTCTGGACAGTGACACCATTCCATCCTATCCACTATCCATTACCTTTGCAAGGTGAAACTTCTTCACTCCTTTAGTAAATCCACCCCAGTGTGTCAGTAGATAAACTCTTCTTTGCAGTTGCGTGAGGGTGCTATTACTAGATCACCTTTCCTAACAGAGCTTCAGGCCAGGATTACTAAATACTTGCAAAGCAAGGTTATTAGGTTTACTTGATTTTTTTCTTGTAGTAAAATAATCTTGACTATTGGCTTTATTCACCTATTTGTATTCATAATGGCCTTACTGCTTGGTTACTTGAGTCAATTGTTCTGCCCTCAATCAGCTGAAACTCCAGGTGACTGGAGTAATTAGAACTTCACAGATATGCCAAGTTCTTTGCTGGATTGTAAATGGCCTCTGGCTTAGCTGCACTCCCTGTGTCATGGCTAGCCTCCTTATGGATAATCAGTAATAGCACAGCCCAAATGTTTGCTCTTTTTGGAATGTGGAAGTGCTTGCTAACTGCCATGTGTCACACTGGACTACATGAGCATTCACTTGGCCTGTGATAAAAGGGAACAAATGCTGATACAATCACACCTATTGCTCCAATCACCAAAGATGACTGATGATTGGCAAGCTCTAGCTCTAACTCAGCATGAAGGTGTGTCAGACCTCTGCAGAGAGCCCACTACTTCCCCACAGAGAGCAAGGGTCCTTTCTAGAGCATGCTGGCAGGGTACAGGCATTTCTACTCATGGCTGTGGGTGCTTTCTAAAGAAAACTATCTGTAAGACCTTGCACACCTTTTATATTGATGTGTCTGTGATCTATTTATCTGATTTCAGCTGAAATTTTAGTTGCGCATTAAGGAAGTCCTAGGGTGTGCTAAAAACAGTAAAGTAAAAAAATAAATATCTCTGTTTATCTGACAACAGCAACTGGATTATGCACTGCCTTGGCAGCTAAGATGTTAGCAACCATGCTTTGCAGCTTGCCTGGGGCCCCATACACATGTATTTTGTATATTCTCCCCACATTTGGACAGACCAGCCAGATCAGTTTATAAACTTGTACACTTTTAAAACAACTTTTACATACAATTGACTAAAACTATTACAGTTTAGATTTAAGTAAGCTAGAATTATATCTAAAGCCCAAACTTTTTTTTCATTTTAGATTGAGTAGGGTATTTTGATAGCCAGCGGGGCTGACTAGCATCTATGGATGTATGACCAGCTTTAGACAGTGTCCCCATTTGAAGATTTCTCATCTATTCCTGTTTTGCTGTCTCAATATTTTAGATTCACCTTCACTTTTATTCCTGGTATGATTGGTGATCAGAACAAATCTCCCTGATAGGCAGCAACAATAACTTGTCAGTGGTTCTAACCCCTCATTACCCTATCCAAATAAAAAAGTTTTGTCTTTAATTATACTTTAATTATGATGTAGAAATTACACTGGCTGATTTAGAATATTACATATTTACATATGTGAGTCTTGCTTCAAGTAATCAGGTGTTTCATTCATATAAAGTTTCAGCTAAAATCTCTTTAGAAAACCCCTTAGTTTGCTCCACCGTTATCCCTTTGTATTGTTTGATGATATTGTTACTATGTTAATGTATTACCTTGTCTTCATTTAGCATGACGTAGATAACGCAATTAGAATATTCTCAGAATGCTCAGTTTTATCCTATAGGCTACGTCATTTTTCTTTGTATGGAAAATTGGCATTTAAGTTGAGTTGAAAAGTTCTGTAGAGAAGAGTCGGCTCAGTGAATGGAGGCACGTGGTTCTCATTTAAATATAGCAGCATGAAACAGTTCAGCTGCCTTGTGGGGGGTTCATACCCAGCCTTCATAATCCTACCTTGGAGTCTAAGTATGTATTATCAGTATGTGAGGAACTCTGTCAGACTAATGTTATATACTTTTCAGAAGATATTGAAACTATGCTTTGACCATTATATTAAAATGATAAAAAAGTAAGCTATATTCACTTCAGTAATACAATCCTGTACCGGAAATGAATCCTCAGTGAACATGCACTTTCTAAGGTGAACTTATAGGGGGCTATTCACAAAGCTGCCGAAGGATCTAGTCGTAGCTACGGCTGATCCTTCGGCTAGCTTCGGCCCCAAGACCCCTTCGGTTTAGTAGAACCGAAGGGCTGCTGTTCCGTCTATTCACTATAGCCCGTACAGCTCCTGAAGTTGGCTGAGCGGCTCAGTCGACCTGAAGGCATATGCCTCTGCTCGACTGAGCCGAAGTGAAAGCCTTGTAATCCAGCCCCCTCTCCTGCCAGACTTCACAGCCAGGTTGCAAAGCCACTTCACTAGTGTTAAGCAATGTAGCCTGCTCCAGAACCTGCCCCAAAATGTAACTGGGCCACTAAAGAGCAGCAGGACATTGCTAAAGTCATCCTTCTGCTCTCCTCTCCTGCAAAAATACTCCCTTAATTAAACTGATCCCTGGTAGACTAACATGGGTCATTAAATCTATTTGCTACTGAGAGATTTAACCACCGGTTGATAACATATCATGTGCAGCAAAATCATCGTGATGCTAAAAAGCTAACTAGTAACCAAATAATGTAATTTCATATGTAGCTCTAGCCTAGGAACTTATTCTAGTGTTAAAATGTTTGGCTGGAGCTCATCTTTAAATCCTGGCACTGAAAAAGAGCTTTTTAACAAATCAACCCACTGCTCGTTGATAACTTTATTGTTTGTTCATTCTCTAAACATTTTCAGATCGTAATAAATTAAGCTTAAATTGTTTCTGCACCAGTTCCTGAGCCACTGGGTCATCCCAACTGAGCTAAAAAATGGGTTGTTGTGAATTCATCCCATGTGTCAGTAAATAAACTCCCCATTTCACTTTCTTAAAAGTGCTATTCTAATCTAGCTTTCAATAAAAATAAAAAAATACCAGCACATACATTGCAAAGTTTTCAGCTAAGGAATGCTGGAAAAACTATTGATTCACTCGACTTCAGAGCTGTCATGGACAATAAGGACAAGGTTTCTGGCTGAATAGGCCTTTATCAGATGCAAAAGACTCTATTGAGTCTAAAACGTTGTGCTTTTTCATTGTTCTGTTTGATCTGGCCTGAATGTCTTGTAAATAAATGTTTCTAGCACTATTCAGAGTTTGCTAGACAGTTTTACTGCAACTAGCTAGAACCTCGAAGCAAAAAGTAGAAATTTAGAGGCAATAAGTTTGGCCTTTGTGGACCGTGGATTAAAGAGAGCGCAGCATAGGTCTTATCTGATGTTCCTGGGAACAGCAGATATAAAAACACAGACATGTTTAATTCAGCATAATAATGCTTATTTGACTTAGGGACTACATTAAACAGTCATAAAAATGCACAACGTCCCGCTCTCAATAGCCTGTTTAGAATGGATTAAAAGGCAACTCAACCTGAAAGTTCTCCCTTTGTTGTCTGAAAGTTTGAGTGTGAAACACCAATCACAGCTCATCGGGCAAATCTTAGATGGAATGTGTGCCATGTGACCATAAAATGTTCAAATTTAGAGTTTTGCAAGCCGATTTTATTAGAGGTGCTGCAAAATAGGAAGAGCTAATTGACAAATAGCGCCAAATTTTCTACTTTCTACAGGGCTATCAATACTTAGTTCTTCTTATGTATATACATATTCTTCTGTCAAAGCATCAGCATTTTATTGTCAACGTTTTGATGGACCTTAGTCTGTCTTTATCAAGACATTGATCATTTTCTACTTTCCCTAGGGGCTATCAATACTTGGCTCTTCCTAATACAATGTCCATTACCTTTCAACTCTATCCTTTATAGCAAATATAGCAGTGATATTTATAAATATGTATACAGCATATTTTTTTTCTTAACCCATGGTGTGCTGCCAGCGATGCACCAGGAAAGGAAAATTACGGAAGGTAAGTATACAATTTTCCGTTATATATACAGTATGTCTGGAGGCACTCATGGAATCTTGCAGTGGAGGTAAGTCAAAGCATCAGCATTTTATTGTCAATGTTTCGATAGACCTTAGTCCATCATTATCAAGACATTGATCATTTTGTGGATGAGCACCGGGGGCATTTACCTTACAAATAGATTGTGTTTGCTACCCCTGGGACTATACAGCCATATATTGAGGCAGACCAAGCAAAGAGCATGTTGTGATTAACACTCACTATTGTTTTTAAAAACAGCATTAAAAAAACAAATAATTATACCACAAACATTATATGATAAGGGCAGACAAAAAATTCAAGTGCATTATGAGGTCACACATAGATACCAATCAGATTTCAATTAATTATGGTCAAAAATAAATTCCTAGAGCAGAGCAGAGCATTCCATTTGTGGCTGTAGAAAGTATAAAATGCATTTTAATATGACAACGTTTGCTTGTAGGTACCAGAAATTGGCATTTTTACAAAATGTTACATTAATCATGTAGTTGAAATGACGTGATGTTATACAAAGCGCTCATCCATTATGTTTTGCTTTGGAAACTAAACTCTTAAGTCGTATCCATAAGATCTGCTACTTTGTTTTTATGCTTGGTACACCCGGTGCACTTCTGTCAGCTACCCTCTCGTATGTACCATGACCACAGTGTCACCTATGACATCAGCAAAGTTACTAATGCTCTGTGTGAAAACTAAGGCTGCCTTATAGAGAATAGGTGTGCTTCTGACAACCTCTGGTCTTGTATTGTGTTTCTACTATTTGGTTGGGCAGGAGTTCATCAGCTGCAGATCTGCAAGCTATGGAAGAATGGGTTAAGCTTCTTAATACAGGTTTTCATTTGGCCAACTGTTTTTAATTTGCAAATGAAAGTTATGGCAGAACTCTATCCTTTGGACTGCTTCCAGCATGTCAAGAATTAATTGTATTGAAAACAGCATTGCTTAAATGCAAGGCCGTCCAGTTACTCTGCGTTATTTACACAAACAAAGTCCTTCTCAGTTTCTTTGATAAAAGCAGCTAAATCTTTTTCCTCTTTCATGTTTTGTCAGCACTTGAATCCCCTTTGTCCTCTGGCTATTTGCCGAGCTGTGGACAATGGATCAGGAGAATGGAAGCAGATTGTTGGAATGGCTCTCTGTAAGCCTAATTATGATACGTTGACTGCACTCACCATGACATATTAAGGGGACCCAGGCTTATTCAATTAGCCACTCCAGGTTTCCCTTTCAGACCTAAAGTTATCCTTTGACTGTTTGTATTTCTAACAGTATTCATGTCCATTGTGAAAGCAAATCCTTCAGAGTTTTGAGAGCTTTTTAAATAAAAGCTGTTATTGTAACTAATTTTTATTAACAGAATAATAATCTGATAAAGAAACAGACTTTTGTTGTGTAATAAGTACAAATCAGTGTGCATGTGCTCACATCGCCCTGACTATGCCTCTTCTGCTCCTCCCAGTATTTCCTCCTTTCATATTCCTTATCCTGGTACAGACAGATTTTAACTAACTAAATCATAGTAGCCAATCAGGTATCAGCTTTCAGCAAATCATTAAAGTCCGACTAATGGAAGCTGATTGCAACACATTGTTTTTAAATAAAAGCAGCATTTTGTATTTTTGTATCTTCCATCATTTCCCTTTTAAAATGAATCTACTTGAAACTCATGCTCTAAAAGGAACCCATTAATGTGGAGCTTTGGGCACCAGCAATGATTTCCTGATTTAAGAAGGTCATGTGCAGCAACATCCACAAAGGAATGTTGGTTGAGCCTGGACAGCAAATAATCTGCTTTGCTTTTTGTCCTAACAAAGGATGCACTTCATGTTTCAGGTTTTAGTGACAGTCAGTCAAAATGGAACAGGATGAAAGAGGCAACCCAGATGCCCATTGGAATTACCACTATCTGCTACAATGAATAGTTTTCTGCTATATATCAGCTCCTAAATTAAATGTATCTGCTGATCTTACTAAACTCAGGGCTGTTAGGTGAATTTCCATTCTAGCTAGAATATAATGCCTGTATGCAATACAATATCAGATGTTTAGGTTTTGTTTTTGTGAATTGGGCACTTGCTCTCGGTATAGCAAGTTTATGTGCCTTTTTAGTTACAAGGTATACCCTTATATTGAATAGCATGTTAGTCACACCTACAAAAGTTGAAATGTTAATGAAGGATCTTTTCTCTCCACCTCCTTGTGCATGTGTATTTCACTATATTTCTATACATTGTCACTAGCCATTGATCTAGTGTGGCAATGAGAAAATTCACATTTTCAACTAGTCTAACTGACTGCCCATTAAGCTGGCAATACCAATTACAATCTGATTGTAAAATCTACCTTAGATTTACAAAAACTGTGCAATATGAGAGCTGATATATCTCAACAATTCAATATATAGCCAATCAGGTGGGCATTTGCACTACATGGTTATTAGATCTAAAAATGGTAAGATGTATCAGATTTAGAGAGGAAATTGTATCCTTGATATATTCACTCATTTAGAACAGGGCGTGCAGCCTTTGCTATGGAACTCCAAGCCAAACTATCAATATTTTTAGGTCATCTGATTGCTAAAGATAGTTATTCTCTCAAAGACCTTTACGTTTTGGGGGGCCAGATCAATGGTAAGCTGATAACTGTGGTCTATGGAAAAAGGAGGGACACAATACTTGTGATCATGACCAAGGATGGCTGGACAGATAAAATATAAAGAACATGTATCATGTAACTCTGCTTTGTTTCCCACTGAAAAAACGACGAAAGATAGGGAGTGAGAGAAAGAGAGAGACTAAAACTTGTTCCTATAATATTGTACAAGTGTCCAATTTTACAGAGAATTGTTTGGTAGCAAACCGTGATAATTTATGTGTGTCAGCTATCAAATGATTGATACAATTCCTTCCAAAAACATTTGACACAAAACTGTTTCATCAGCTTTAATGTCTGAAATGTATATTGCAATTACAAGTTCAGTTATGGTATCCCTTAGCTGTGCTGGGGCTATATTTTGCTCTGCATGAACTTCTGTCCTGCCATTCCTAGTACAGCTCACAGCATAGTGTGTAGTAAGGAGTGAAGTCATATGGCCTCCGAGTATGGTCTGTATGTGCCCACTGTTGCTGAGGCTCTGGTGCTGTTTTTAATTTTCAGAAGATGTTCCACCTATCTTATTTCTGTCTGTTTTATTGCAGTTTCAGATAGAATTTCCCTGAAGACAGAAATTAGCCATAGAGCACACAAAAACAACTGTTCATAAAGATGGATGTTTAAGACAATATATTTCACTGCTGGAGGGACTGTAATGACCGCTGATCATTTTCTAAAATTGAGGAAACAAATTGTTTCCTAAAACAACTTCTGTTCCCATTTTACCAAGACCAGATACAGGCACTCACATGCATATGTTTTACACAAGTAGCTGCTTTATAGTGACTGTATATAAAGAAGTTGTGAATCTGCATACATAGACAGAAATATACATGTACGTGGAAAACAAAATTGGGGCTGACTCTACAAAATCCAGTATTTGGAAGAATATACTCCATTCTTTTCTTAGCTATAGTTTTGGAGCTATTGTCTTCCAACTACTAGAACAAAGGGGGCTACAAATGGATAGGCTTATGAATAAGAATTATACCTTTGTTCAAAATGTAATGTTTGCTTTCAATAAACATTGTGGATGACTTTTGGAGCAAACCAAATTATATGAGAACTTGATTGGCCAGGTTGGAACTCTTTAGAACTCTGGAACTCTAATGCCCAGACTAAGGAATTCCATTATAGTTATTACAACTTATGGATGGCTTTTTAGCTGGACATTTCAGTAACTACATCAAGTCAAACCTGGCCAACAGTGTCTTATATCCCTCAAGGACACCAGTAGTGCTATCTCTACCAAGTTCCTGGGCATACATAGCTGCTGAAGCCATTGTGGTTGGCCACAACTTTTCCTACTGACTTTTTAAAATTGTGAAGAATACAGTAGAAGACATAAGTGTAAAAGGAACGCTTGAAACACCATGCTGGATGGAAACATGGGGGGAGTTAAATGCTATTGTAGGGATCTCACCAATGGAATTTTCAAAAACCCATTAGACTCCACACAACCTATAGATTAAATAACGCTTTATATTTGCTGTTTAACTGCCTTTTACACTTTTCACCTAGCCTGGGAATGTCTGTAAATAAAGGAAAACAGTAGAAGTACAAATGTGGAAGTTCAAGGAGTGTTGAGAGGAGTCAAAATACTCTCTGACATCAACCATCATCTTCCCTGCAAGTTATTGATGGATGGACTGTACATACAGAGCAATCAAAGGTAGCCTCTGCCTTGAATAGTGGGTTCAGTTATAATAATCACATAACGTGGCTAGTAATAAATTATCAAAACTTGTACAACAGGGCACCATCGTGCAAGTGAAGCTAGGAAAGCCAAGATCTGTAAATGCATTCCTGACCATGTGAATTTCAAAGGTTCCCTGTAAACATTTCAGCTTTCAGAGTCGAGTATATTGTGACTCATCTCACAGCAGAGCTTAAGAATGTATTTTAGTCTATATCATAATGAGCAATTAAATGTTTCTATTTCTTCCTGAGTTACCATGAATGGTTTATGTCAGAGCTGATTTTCCTACATTCTCTTTATACTGTACAAACACAGCAAGCTAATAGCAATGTCTTTCTTTTAATCAGGGTGTAGGGATTTAATTGAGAAGTTGGTATGTTTGCATCCAGCACATTTTTCTTGTGTAACTATTGCAGCGCTGAGCAGGATGGCGGGCGTATGCAACTGACTGGCTGATGGGTCGCTATGTATATTCCAAACCTCAATGTCCTTTTTTTTGTGTTTTTTTTTTTCTTTTTTGTAAGAATGGAAAATACAAATAAATATAAGCAGACCTTGCAGAATTTAAGCTAAGACATGTGTTCCCTTTTTTATGTTTATTCAGGATTTTTTTAATTCCTCATTCTTTCGTCCTGTAAAACAAAAAGCAGACTGGCAAAGGGGAATGTTTTCTCTGACAAGTAATCTTGTAATCATGTACTGGATATAGCTAACTTTATGCATGTAAATAGCGTCATGGGCACATTTAAAGTACTTATTCACAGAACTAGTAATTTTTTTCCAGAACCTAATGGGGGGAATTTCTAAAAACTGGAGCATACAGAATCTGGAGCGGTTGAACATGGCAACCAATCAACTTCTCGGTCCGAAGTAAAGTGAGCCGAATGCTGTTCGGCTATTCACTTCAGCCTGGTACGGCTGATTTTGGCCCGTACATCGGCTAAAATCAGCTGTACATCTGCTGCCTTCAGTCAGCTGTTCGGCTGAGCCGAAGTGCAGGAGGACTTCGACTTAGCATGTCCAACTTCTGGATCGGCTGAGCCGAAGCTCCGGCAGCTCACTCGCTGCCGTTCGCCCCTATTCTCTTAGGGGCCGAATGGCAGTAAGTGAATAGCCGAATGCCGGCTCAGCTATTCTGCTCTGTACCTCCGAGGTAGCAAACAGAATAGCAAAACAGTTAAATAAATGAAAATGAAAAAAAAAGTTGAAAAATTATTTAAAAAATTTTAAAAATAGGAAAATTAAAAAACAAAAAAAGATATTTTTAAGAAAAGAAAGAAAAAAAATGACGCAAGCCGACCTGACTGCACACAACAGACTCCCACCACATAATGAAGCATCTGACAGATGCCGGCAAAATTAAAACAATTGGGCGGAGCTAGGGGTGACATCTAGCTCCGCCCAACTGTTTCCTACTGGCCGAATGAAGCAAAGGGCAAAGGTGGCCAAAGCGAGCCAAAGGATCAGCCGAAGCTATGGCTGGATCCTTTGGCTCTTTAGTGAATAACACCCCATATGTACATGAGGGCAGCCATATTTGCTCATTACATATGTGCACTCTGCTTCCTGCTACACTATAGTTGTGCTATACTGCCTCCTCTCACAATGCACATCTGTGGTTAGACAAACCCATTAAAAACAATGCATTCTTTGTGTAGTGATAGTTTATTAGTTGCTAACAGAGATGGATAAACTGTACTGAGCCACAGAGAGCTCCTTCTAGAGGCTAATCAACAAATATATATACATATATACCATGAAGAAATTTTTAATACAAAAACATGGAAGAATGACAAGGTCATATTAAAAATTTCTTCATGGTGTAATATGTGTAAAATGTTGTAATAATAGCTCAAAATATTTGATCACCGCTATTAGACATTTTATATTCCCTTAATTTTAGTATAGGTTCTTGAAGCATTCATCTTCTTGCATTAGATAGACTGCGGAATCCATAATACAATATTTGTAGGCAGTGCAAGTAAATGGACAGTTTGGGTTGACTCTGAAAGAGTTCAATCAATTTTTTAGCCTGTTGAAGAATCTTGTTCACTCTTTAGCTGATCTACCAATAATTGCATTATGTACATGCTGTCATGCAATCTGAAACCAGATATGCTTTTGTATGGGCATCTATCTGTACTGCCCTCTAGTTACAGTGATAGAGAATCCAGACTTTCTCACATTTGCTGTATTTACTGACTGATGCCTTCAGTGACTTGACATTGCTGCCAGTTCAGCTGGGTTAGGGCCACTAAAAGAACGGTTTTGTTCTTTCACTGACTTCAGCAACATGTGAAACGTTTTGTGTTCTGCCAGCACAACAATGGTTGCATATGAAGCAAACATATATTTTGTGTTCTACGTCTACCCCAGGGTTGCCCATACTGCAGGCGGCAGCAGGATGTTGATGACAAAGGCTCCTCTATGATCTTGAAAGCTCCATTCTTCTGTATGACATATTATTTTAACTGCATGTGGCCTACATAGTTGTAATTAAAGCATATATATGTCTCTCCAACTTTAATGAATTCCTTGTAGCAGATTCTGAAAGCTAATTGAAAAGCGGTTCTCAAATAATTTTACTTAACTCTGCATCTCTGAATTAATATGAACACAGTAGACACAAAACATATGAAATTATGTTATGCTATTTTTTTTTTATTTGTGTCCACCAATTCTTATAGAAATGGTATACTATGCTACTGTATGGAATAAAATATGTATTATATTAAATTAAAATTCTATCCTGCAAGAGTGCTACATTTAGGAAGTTCACTTTGTTTACATAAACCTGACAGGTAACCCACTGCAACCAAACGCCACAGGGCTCAGTGCATGTCTACCACCAACCAGATTTAAATGTCCTGAATACTGACACCTTGATGCATCAGGTGGACTGGTGCACACAGCACTTCCTGGATAAATACATAAAACTCTGATCAGATAGGTTGCATACATTTTATATAACTCATGGCTTCTATTTTAATTTTGAATGAAGTGTACCATTATTAGCAATATACAGGATTCATATAGTGCTAACAGTTTGCACAGCATCCTGCATAATAAACGGAGACAGTAGAGTTACAACAGAATTCAATACAAGAGGGTTAGGAGGGCCCTGCTTGTAAGAGCTTACAATCTAAAAGAATACATTCATTTTTGGTATTTCATAATTAAGAAATATGTTTGCCCTGATAAATATGTTTTGTACCAGTTCCCTCTCTAAAGGATTACATTACATTGTCCATTATAATTAAAATACTGCATGCAAAACAAAGACCAATCACATTTCTGATTCCAGCGTAGGTGATAATGGAAGGTGACTGGTTTATATGGATTAGTGGTTCCCAGGTTTGAATGCCAATCTCAAGCCTAAAATCACAAGCAAACATTACCAGCTCAGTAATGCTGGAGCTGAGGAAAGGGGCATAAGACATGTGGATCAGGAGCTAGGGTATGGCACACAGTTGTATGCACTTTGTATGAGCACCATGGGGTTGAGACTGTTCACTAAGCAAAGGTTTGTGAATAAGGTGATGCTCTGTTCACTTCCTCCATTTGTTAAGTTCATGATTGGGCATTCAGAGCGAGCACAACTTCACCTTGTTTATTAATTTTCCCTTAGCAGCGTAACCCATACTCTCTTAGTAAATCAGCCCCAATGGATAAAGTGGGGCATACAGTCGAAAGAATACACTGGCCTTTCAAGGCCAACTTAAAATCTAAAGGATGTCTATGGATAACATATACAGACATCCATGTAGATGTTGCAGAATGTTTTCAAAACTGAAGACAGTTAGGAAATAGTTGAATTCCTGGGTAAAATATTGAGGTTTAATTACCTCATTGAAACACACTGAGGGGAGTTCATCAAGACTGGAGCAGACAAAATCTGGAGCAGCTGTGCATGGTAACCAATCAGATTCTCTCTTTCATTTTCAAATCTTAACTGAACAAACTGAGAATAGAAGCTGATTGGTTACCATGGGCAACTGCTCCAGATTTTGTCTGCTCCAGTTTTGATAAATTCCCCCCACTGTGGATTATAATATCATATTTTCTTGTGGGGATAAGGAGGAATCATCGCCAAGCATAACTTTCCAGGCATGCCTGAATTTGCTGTTGAAATTGTTGAGACACGTATTATGTGATGTCTGTGATGTAAACCACCAATACAGATGTCACCCACCAATTTCAATCTACGTTCACCATGCTTATAGGCTAATATTACCACAGGCAGAAGGCAGCCAATAACTGCTCATTAGCACTAATTCAGAATGACATCAATATTCCTAAGAGATCATTAGAGCTATCCATCTAATTACCACGGTGTACTTTGTAAATCAGTGTTTAGGAGGAAACTGAGCAAAGTTTTGTCCATGTGATTCCCTTGTCCTCTAACCATGCACCCTCTGTAATAATAGTAAATAAGCACCATTAACTATTAATAAATAACCAAAAAGCATGTCAGTAAATTGCTTCTGATTAGCAATAAATTCCATCTGTCTGCAACCAGAGAAAGAACAATAATAGAAACGCAATTGTTAAAATTCTTTTGAAGAAGCCCTTCACGATCAAAAAAGCTCTTGATTTTATAACCCAGTGGCTAGTTGCTTCTTGGAAGAGGAAGGTAATGGGTGAAATTTTCAGTCCACCGCATTCAACCAGCTTTTACATTCAAATTACATCAGAATGGATCAATGCATGCAACCTATGCCAACCACATTTTCATTTAAAACTGAGAAATCGTTTGAACTCAAGTATTGGTGGTAGGTTGCCTTCACATCTGTGAAGTCATTTTGTGGTCCAAAACTGTTTGGGAGAAGTAAAATTTAGGTTTGTACTTCAAGCTTCGTATTAAAATGTCTGGCCCTGTGTCTCAGATGCTAAAGGAATGTAACAAAGATTAAAATGAAGTGCATGCACAAAAGAAAGAGAGAAGGAAAATATTTAGGAAGAGGATGGGCAGCAATGATCATGTTGTGGAAACCACAAGTGAACTCATGTTGGTGTCGGCCCTGTCACTCATCTTGTGACCACATCTTCCACCCGCTGAGAGCAGTGACCTGTGCTCTTTCACCTCTCACTGCTCTTTACTCGTTCCTTGGTGTCGTTTCACTGCTAAAGGAGGAAACCTTAAACTGGAGAAGATATGCTCTGCTGGAAAGGTCTCCTTTACATGAAGTGCAATATCCCTTAGCAACTAGTCACAATGTAACTATAATCAGATCACAGATTAATTCTGACATTTTGCTGATATAAAAGGAGTTACTTAGAAAGACATCAGTCACCAAGTACATGTATCAGGTTACTAATTAACAATGTTTCTACCAAGTCTATCAATGTTGACAGTAAAGCTGGCCATATACTGTTAGAATTCTGGCAAATTCCAGTGAATCTTCTGAAATTTAAATTGTGGGTGGATCCTTCCGACACAAAAAAAAAAAATAGAAGGAGCCAAAATTGTCTGACAAACAGTAACTGCAATCTTGTCTGACAAACAGTAACTGCCACCAGTGGCAGTCAGTGTTTGGGTATTCTAACAGCCGACATACAATAGCCAGCAGGGGAGATCCCTCCATGCATGCTAATTAGTATGGATGGGGAAATTGACCAATTTTCTATACATGCATGTGCAGCTTAACATGGCAATGTTAATATAAAATTAATTACTCAATGTAATATTCTAAAATTCGAACTTAAAGAAACCTTTTTACAAAAGTGTTAAAAACATAAATAAAGGTTTCCAAAAGTGCTTATGTTCCATTACTAATCGCTCAGCAATGGCAGTGTAAATTTATTGTAATGTGAATTTTGGGTTAATTTAGATTAATTTGTTTTACACATTATTATGATGATGTTTTATGTTATTTTAAAGCTTATATAAAATCTTTCTTTTACAAATAAACTTTCAGGATAGGGTGACCTGCTGTTACAGATCATTACAGGTTTTGAAAGAGACAGAAGAACAGAAGCTGTTTGCTTTCACACTGTATCTTTCCAACTAAGTCTGCCCAGAACTGTACAAAGCATCAAGAGAGGAAGGAAGGATTGGAATGAGTCAATTAATCATTGGGTTAATTTACTAAAGAAACAGAGAATGATCACTTGGCAAAGTGAATTTTTACTTTGCAAAGTGTTTTTTTACTTTAAAAGGTGAATGTTCACATAGCTTAGTGACTATGGTAAAGCTATGTTTACTTTGAAGTTTCCAACCATCCACAAAAGAAATAAAAAAAAAGTGATTTTTTCTTATACAAGATTGGAAGAATAAAGTGGACACAGCTTCATGTTATTCCCTAAGCTAAGCAAACATTCACAAGTGACTATTATTGTTTGTAAAAAGTGTAAAGTATATTTTCAGAAGAGCAGTTAAATGTAGCCTGGTAAACACATGCAAAGAAGCCTATCCTTTCACCTTCTGGCAGGAAATATGTAAATAATAAATATTATTTTGCAATATTTCAAATTATTTTACAAAAAAAACATTAAAAATAAATAAAATTGCACTTAATTATTGCTGGCATAAAAAGAGAAAATATATGCAAAATATTATACATTTGCTTTAAAACAGAAAAAGCATATATTACTTTGCCACAGCCAGTGCTATATGAACTGTGACTAATCGAGTAGTATTGTCTTGCTGCATGTGACAAAATTGCTTTAAAACAATGGTGTTAAAATGAAAAAAAAATTGCATTGATGATGCATCTCACAAACTAAATATTTTAATTAGAGAAACCTGATCTTTAGTCGTAAGTCATGAGATCAAAAGCATAATTAATCTGAATCTAGTCATACAGAGACCAGTGAGCAGCCAAAAATCCACGAAAGGGCTTAGCAGCCAAATAGGATTTTCCAAGTCAGATAAACTGAAATGATCACTCTTTGATCTCATTAGGAACCAATAACAATGGCATATAAAACACAGGGGGCAAAGCCAAAGGCTTCTCCAGAGGTGACAAAGGTGTCAACAAACAACTACTTAATCAATATTTGCCCAAAGAGACTACTTAAATACATCCTTTTCACATTCTAATGTCTGGTTGTAAAACAGCTGTAAAGCAACCCCTAAGATGAGGTATTAAAACAACTTAATTACCTTTTTACTGTCCCCTTTGCTGTATATACACCCAGGATTAACCATATGTCTGCTGTATGGCACCTAAACAGCGGAGGCTATACAGGAATACTGAAAATAGTGTTACTGTACTTGAAGGAATATTTACTAGAATAAGAAATATCATTTAATGACTATATTTTCCCTGGTTTCTCCTAATTATAAACAAAGGAGAAATTTATATTTACCAGGAGTGATGCTAAAATAAATGTAACAAATTGGTGACTTGCGTTTTTGCCTCAGAGAGATATACGTCAGAATTGTTAAATCTAAGTAAGGCTACATAAACATCACTTGTGCTAATCAAGCCATGTAGGGGTTAACAGCAAAGTTATTCTGGCCATTGGAAGTGCTGGTTATACCTTCCAGCAGAATGGAAAATCGCAGCAACCAATAGCCAAATGTTCACTCGCTGCAAAGGAAAGGGAATAACCATTTACCATAAGTATGCACTACATTGGAATGTCAGTCAAGTTGGAGACAAAGGTCATGGTGAATCCAAAGGGTATACGGCTCGAGCTACGCAAAATAATTCTGCAAGTTTCTTTTATGGTGAAATAGACTGAAGTAAGACACTTCCCATGGCGTTCAACTCTTATAATGTATCTAAAGACAAAACCATTTTTTTGGGATAGAGTAGGAAAGAGTAGCTGTTTCTGTTCCACTTGGGAGACTTCATTTGACTTGTGGAGAGCAATTCCCTTCTTATACAGTTTTCATAACAAGTCTCCCCATTGGAATATTTCTCCTCACTTCTGGTGACACCTTAAACATTTTGCATTTCAGCTCACTTTCTGACATAACAATGATCACCAAAATAAACAGAGAAAGTAAAGCTGCCCATACACTGGTAGATTGTCCTATGAACATTCATATAAAAAATCTTGTCAGAGCATCCAATAATGCCATCGTTGTAGAATGTTGTTCAAATGTTTGTTTGATTTTAACATTCGATTTTGGAATAAATGGAGTTTTCTGAATAGGAATCACATTCACTGATAGAATTTTGTCCATTTGAGAAAAAATTTCCATCCAGCTCCTTAAATTTTTTTTGTCACTGCAGTTTAACGTCCCTGGCGGTATGATTATTCAGGATTTTAGCATGCCAAAGCGGTACATTGTTTTTCATGGCAATTTGTTGTTTTATATTGTAGTCCTTTAATTCTTAGTAAATCTTAGGAATAACTCACCTAAATCTGTCCAAACAAGAGTCCGGTAGACATCCCAGGTATGATAAAGTTTGAAACACGAAATCATAAATTATAATATAATAAATAATTATAAAAAATGATAATATAATCATTAAAAAAATGGTCCATTAAATGGGAATTCTGGGGGCGCTGCCTGATCCGTACCATAGTCAATAGAGTACCAAGTTGGCACATCACTGAGCTCAGTCGCAGAATCGTCGCTGTCATCACTTTCAGTGTCTGATGACGAATTTCCCAACGAATCGCTATCACTCAATTCTGCAAGTGATTCCAATTTATTATTGCTGTTTTCTAGCTGGTCTAAAACCGCTTTTGACCTAAAGGGACGCTTTTTGGATGCCATGGACTTTCACAAGTTTCCAGGCAGAATGAACAGTAAAAGTGTCAGGCAGGGCACTAGACAAAGCTATAGGGACAAAATTGAAGTGAAATAGTTTGATACATAAATGTAATTATAGCAGATTACATTGTATTGTGTGTATCTTGTGTAAATGTCATGTTTGCACTTTTGAATTTCCCGCCGTCCCCCGCTGTGACGCCTGAAAACGAAACTGAAAGCCAAATGCTGGCATCGGCCGGGTGCACACTGCAGAGGACAGCGCGGGCTCGCAGGAACAAGGTAAGTGACACTTTTCATGGGCCTCTTGTTTTTTGTTAATGCGTGATGAAAACATTTGCTTGTGAGTACATTTATCCCTTGTTTTATTTATCTTAATAAGCGATTTTACACACGGAGGTGGCGCTCTGTTCCCTTTTGTTTTCTATGTTCGTGGTGGAAGCCCCAGAGCCTTGGATGAGCAGCCCCTCAAGTCTGTGTGAAAAACTGTGATAAACTGTTGAAAACTTTGAGTATGCAACAGCAAGTGGATCGTCGAGCTGGCAGCCATTAGCGCCAAGAGTTAAAGAAAACTGTTTGTCTGATACAACCACTACTGGACTAGCACTATAACCACTACTGGACTAAGACTATAACCACTACTGGACTAAGACTATAACCACTACTGCACTAGCACTATAACCACTACTCGACTAGCACTATAACCACTACTCGACTAAGACTATAACCACTACTTGACAAAGATTATAACCACTACTGCACTAGCACTATAACCACTACTCGACTAGCACTATAACCACTACTCGACTAAGACTATAACCACTACTTGACAAAGATTATAACCACTACTGGACTAGCACTATGACCACTACTCGACTAAGACTATAACCCCTACTGGACTAGTACTATAACCACTTCCTGACTAGTACTATAACCACTAGTTGATCCAGAGGAAGGCACACAAATACCTCTAACAAAGTGCGGTCCAGTTTGTCTCAGCTAAGAGAAATGGGATAACTTCCTCAACCAGCTTTCTACTTTTCAGGAGAACTATCCTGTTAGTTCTGATGACCTTTAGGAAGTAATACGCTCTGTACATATAGCAAAGTTTCACTTGCAATTAGTGTCATTATTTAAATGAGGATTTTTAAATAACAGATTTTTAAAATACATAGGTTTTCCTGATGGCAGTGATTTGCTAGCACACAGAACGACACAGCTACACGGCTGTCTGTCACACACAGTTACCATCCAAGCACGTATGATCTAGGCTCAGACATGACAGAAATGTTATTGACAGCCCTGAGATTTACTGCTCAGCGATCCAGTCCATTTCTCCTTGCATGAAGTGCAGGGCTGTTGTAGTTCCGCTCCATTACTCAGAAGGAGTGTGTAAAGCTGGAGGAGCCCCAGGCATCTCTACTACACAGGGGAGTGCTATGGCCACCAAGTGCCCTGTTCACATCATACCCTCCGAGGGATCATCTGTCACAATTATTAACAGTTAAATAGCTGATCAGAGAGAGCTGTAATGGAATGCACCCCACCTCTCTGTATTGGTCATAATCTAAGCGGAGACTTTCAGTTTCACCCACTGAGTGCTCAGACAAAATACACTTGAAAAAAAAATATTATTTTTTTCTTAGAGTTTTGCTTGTTTTTTTTAAATTATTTGTACACATGTTAAAATGCACATTTTAGGCCTGAAGATTGCTTTAAACCCCTAAAACATTATATTTTCTGACAGCAGAGACCCAGTAGAATTAAACGGTGGCAGTTGCAATTTTTTATTTCACACGATATTAGTGCAACTGTTAACCAAACCCATATTTTCAGTAGAAAATACATTCCAATTAATTATTATTGCACACAAACACAATATAATACCCCTTTTTTGGTAAATATATTTATTAGATGAGGTTATGTTCAGTAAATAGATACCAAATAAGGGTTAGGCTCCATTCACATAGAGCGTTTGCATTTCCCGCGTGGTTTTCCATGCGGAACGCAAATGCTACATGTGAAACAACTGCACGGATTCCGCTCATTTGCGGCCATTATGTAGCCGCGAACGTGCGGAATTTGCCGGATTATCACGCCTGCACCATTTTAGGTGCAATAGTATGAACAATGCACATTGAAGTGTTTCTGTTTGAAGCGGCTTTGCGCGTATTCGTACAGCCGAATACGCCCAGACAGCCGCTCCAGTGTGAATAGAGGTTGTTTTGTTTACTTCATTGATTGTTCTTGTTTAACTTTTGTTCCCTCTGTGTGTGTTAAATGTTATTTGTATACTGTCACTTTTTGTTTATTTTTTTGCTGTTTATGTCTTGTTATAGCACAACTACAGGTCTAGGCTAGTTGCAGCTTCTGTAACCCTGAGGAGCAAGGTGCAGCTTGTTGCGGCCCTAAAACCACCTTCATTTTGCCTTCTCCATTGACTCTAATACATTTTGCTTAAATTTCAATGAAATCTCCCAATTATCACCAAAATTTCAATTAAAATTCTAATTTTTGCTCATCCCTAATTTTAAGCTTGAGTCCATACTTCCCTTCAACCTAATTGGGTCTGTGGGCAAGCATGCCTATTCCTTGTCTAGTAAATCCCTCTCAATATCCACAGACTGATGACCTATGCCTTCTGTGTGTGTAGAACTACAAGTTCCAGCAAAGCTGGACATTTCCCCAGTAAATTCCTTCTCCAGAGGAAAAAAAAAGGTTTGATTGATCTATCACTCCTGCAGTGTGCAGCAGTCCAGCAGCACTATTAGGATTTTGCCAGGGAGCTGACTATACACCCCATAAAAAAGACTCCCCGGCATGGTGCTTACTTCCAGTGTGTGCCATTTACAAACAGTGAAATGAGTGTAATACATGAATAAACATTAAATCAACATGTAGACATTGTAAATTATCCCCAGGACTGCTCTGTGCTGCCGTGCAGGGATTTTAAAGTTCTTTATTGAATTATACAGTGATGTAAACTACGAACTACACCATGTATAAACTGCACATCTGTCTTTGTGCATAGCCATAAGACTCATTGTCAGTCGTTGTAGTTTGTCTCTGCCCCGTGATACACACTGAATGGTCACAACTGTCTACTAGGCTAGGATTAACAAACTTTCTAACTAATAAATATATTTTAGATTTGTTGGTTGGGCTTTTGAAGGTCTCTCATTCAGATAATTATTTTTAAAAATGCTAACTTTATAAAAATGAGTTTTTTTATAATTGGTTATCACCGTCTAGTTCAGTAAAGGATGGATGTGCACTCCAATGGTCAGAAACTGCTTTATATATAGACTGTGTTTAGCTGCATGTATGTGAAATGCACCATTGAATAAAATAGTAGAGCTTCATACTTTTTTTTTTGGTATAAGACTTGATTGCTCAAATGCAGGCCAATGCACCAAAAAATGTAGAATGGAATTCTCTCCAAGGCACCTCAAAGAAATTTTTGGTGAGAAAGGACCCTATAGAAATCAATGCATTTCATACATCTGTAGCCCCCATCACCTTTTGTCACCTGTCACCTGTAGTCAGCCTGGCTAGATTTGTAGTGGCAATTATCTGGTTAATCCCAGGTGTCTAGCCTTGACTTACCCCCCTGGGCAGAGTGTGACTCTGTCATATTGTGGGACAGCCAATGGAAGATACTGTAATGTATGCACAGTACAGCAGCCAATCACTGGGCTTATTTCAGCCGGTGGTGCATGCTGGGATAGAGTACATATATTGGGGGATCTGCCATGTGCTCAGACGAGCCGGGACCAGCTGGGTCCTGTTCAGCCTGCCCCCCAGGCTAGGCCGAGGCCTGGGAGTGGGCATGGGCTGGTGTGGTGTGAGGAAAAAGATTTCCCTGAGCCCTCTAACATGAAGGAGGCCTGTGAGACTGAAAGAGGAAGAGAACCGGGACCAGTGCAGGCTCTTGAAGTACCCTGGAACTAAGTGGACTTCAGAGCATGGTCGGCGTCTTTCCTGATTGAGGATCTGCATCCATCCTGTCAGTCTGTTACATCAGTGGCTATCTGCTGTCTCCCAGGTGGATTTGCACTGATACATCTACAAAGTCTGGTGAGTCTGGAGCTACTGATGGCTACCCCTGGACACTTAGAACCCCTATACCCTATCTCCCATTGATGTTCAATAAATTGTTTACTTAGCATTTTACTACTGAAGTGGACCTCAGTTTATGGGCACCAGAAGTGGGCGGTTAGTGCTATTGGGAAGGCAGCTGAAAATCATCCCCTAGACCGATTATAAGTGAACCGGGCAAACAGCGGCTCCTACGGGGGTAGCGCTACACATCCATATATTTTGCCTACCCTGTAAAAAGCAGCAAATTTATGAGAATACATTCAGAGTTACTAAAGGCCTTATGCATTGTTCAAAGCTCTTAGAGGAAAACTATGGATTAAGACCAAATGTTTCCAATGGGACATTAGGTGCATCCTTATCACTGCACACCACTGAAAGTGAAGCCAAGCTGCTCCATGCAGATGTATGGGATTGCGTCACTGAAGGTATCACAGCACTGAAGCTGAAACAGCTAGGGTTAAATATTATATGGATCTCATAAACTGAAATAATAGATTTTCCTACTTTACAGCCTCACAAGGCTCCAAACTCCATTACATAAAGGTCTGTTGGTGGGTCACCTGTCCTGGTGGACCTGACATAAATACCTTTTTTTTGTCCCTTTGCTAATATGACCCTGGAGAGTAGTAGTGTATAGCAGTTGACCCTGGATAGTAGTATCAAGATGACCATCTAACTGCCACATGACTCTGCTTGAGGCAGATAAAAGATAGGCAACAAGTCCCTGATTGTCAGGTTGCATCTAAATATTTAAGCTCTGGGCTGGCAGTCGCGTGTCCCATATACAGCACTGCTCTGTCAACATCCCGTGACCACAGCAACAAAATATGTCTGTCCCTGCAGAGAAGCTTTCACTAAGAACAAAACCATGTCTGTGGAGCTGCCATGTGTGCTTCTTATGCCAGACCCCTTTCAACTTCCTTACAAAAAGTCCCCCATTCAAAACTATGCAACCTACTGGCTGCCAGCTAATAGAGAACTACAAGTACCAGCAGGTGGGCACCTAAAGAGCTGGTTACATGCAGCGGTAAAAGGATAGTGTGTGCCTGTGTGTGATCTCATTTACAGAAATGAATTTGCTTGGTAGATATATATACTGTTCTTTCTGCTTAATAGTGCAATATTGCTGCTCCTAATGCAAGTCTATGGGTTGTCTCAAATCCATAATGATTAAGCGAACACACTAAAATATGTTTGTGCTTTGTCTTGTAATTGATGTTATTGATTTTTTATCTCGAATGCCATTGGAGTGACAATCAACAGAGCCCTGTACAAATACCGTCATGAGTATTTGGTATCAAAATTACTTTTATGTCAACTTTACAAAAGGATCTCAAAATATGTGCTTGCTAGAATTATACAATAGCTTTCCCTCAAAACTAATATATGAGCATTACATGCTATCAGAGAAAGCACTGCCCAGGCCCAGAGGAGTTTGATTTGGCCACTGGAGGGCGCTAAGCATTCCATTTTATTTTCATCTGATTTTATATCACACTCCTTGCAGTATTTGACTTCTATTAGGCACCATGGAGATCCTTTCCTAGTGCTTAGAAAGCCCTAAACATGTTGTCCAGATTCTACCACCACAAGGGGTTAAATAAAAGAAATAGGGGAGGCTGTAGAAATTTCACGAATGTTTGCCTGGGGCTAGAGAGGGCGGGAATCGTTCAAGATGAAAGTGAGAAAGGAAGAAAGAAGTCAATTTAATCTGCCTCCAGAGCTCAGAGATTGGGAAGAGTTTGCACAGAGTCTATTGGGGCTGAGCGCCTGACCAGGGACAAATGCATTGTGACGCCGCCTGGGGGCCAGTTCCACTCTGCATGGGGGAAACACAGGGACCCATTCAGCTGGCAGCCCTTTAATACACTCCGCAGAGCTGTAAATGTCACACTGAGCAGCAACAGAAATATTTAGAGGACCCAATTCACGTTTAGAGAAGACAATGTGAATGAGGACACAGAATGAAGGGAAAATAAATGAGCTCTTCCTATTTCTGTTTTTAGTTCCCATATGGTCTAGGAGGCTTGTCCCAAACACTGAACTCTGAGATGAGGCCAACTCCATAGAAAAGACACTTCCAATTCATCCTACTAATATACAGGCCTTGCCATAAGAGCCTTACAACAGTACAAATAGAGACTTCTAATTCACCCTACTACTAATATACAGGACCTATCATAGGAGTCCTACAAATGTACAAAGATTGACTTCCAATTCACCCTACTACTAATATACAGGACCTATCATAGGAGTCCTACAAATGTACAAAGATTGACTTCCAATTCACCCTACTACTAATATACAAGACTTATCATAAGAGCCCTACAAGTATACAAAAAGAGACACTTTCGATTCACCCTACTACTAATATACAGGACCTATCATAGGAGTCCTACAACTGTACAAAGAGAGACTTCCAATTCATACTACTAAAAATACAGTACCCATCTTAAGAGCCCTACAACTGTACAAATAGAGAATTCCAATTCATTCTACTAATATTCAGACCTTGCCATAAGAGCCCTACAACTGCACAAAGAGAGACTTCTAATTCATCATACTACTAATATACAGGACCTATCATAAGAGCCCTACAACTGTACAAAGAGAGACTTCCAATTCATCATACTACTAATATACAGGACCTATCATAAGAGCCCTACAACTGTACAAAGAGAGACTTCCAACTCACCCTACAACTAATATACAGGATTTGTCATAACAGTCATACAACTATACAAAGAGAGACTTCTGATTCTCCCTACAACTAATATACAGGACCTATCATAGGAGTCCTACAACAGTACAAAGAGACACTTCTAATTCACCCTACTACTAATATACAGGACCTACCATAGGAGTCCTACAACTGTACAAAGAGAGACTTCTAATTCACCCTACTACTAATATACAGGACCTACCATAGGAGTCCTACAATTATACAAAGAAAGACTTCCAATTCATCCTACTAATATACAGAACTTGTCCTGGAAATCCTACAACAGTACAAAGAGATTCTTCCAATGTATCCTACTACTAATATACAGGACTTGTTATCAGAGTTCTACAACTGAACAAAGGGACTCTTCCAATTCACCCTACTAATATACAGGACTTGTCATAGAGATCCCACAACTGCATAGTAGAGACTCTTCCAATTCATAATTAATACTACTAATATACAGAACTTGTCATAGAAATCCTACAACTGCATAGAAGAAACGTTTCCAATTCATCATTTCTCCTACTAATATGAAGGACTTGTCATTGAAGCCCTAAAACAGCAAAAAGAGACTCTTCAAATTCACCCTACTCCTAATATACAGGCCTTTGTAATAGGAGCAGTGGGGTAACAATCACCATAGCGACCCAGGCAGCCGATATGGGGCCCCGGGGCACATGGGGGCCCGGCCAGGACATCCCCCTGATGCCGTGCGGGCCGCCTGGGTCGCTATGGTATTTCAGGCTGTTGGCTGTCACTGGCGGCTGTGAGGAGAAACATGCAGCCATTCACATGTGCAGCGGCGCGTACCTCCTCACAGCTGCTGAGTCGATGACAACCAGCAGCTTCAGGGGAGTTGGCTGGGCCCGTCGTCGGCAGGGATGGAGGAAGCGGGGCCCAGCGATCGAGGAGGCAGGTCTTAGCAATGGGGAGGCAGGCACGTCGATCAAGGAGGTGGGGTCCAGTGACGGAGGAGGCAGGACCAGCAAGCGATCGTGGAGGAGAAGGAGGCCCTGTGATTTCTAGTTACGCCCCTGAATAGGAGCCCTACAACTGCATAGAAGAGACTCTTCCAATTCATCCTATTCGTAATATACAGGACTTGTCAGAGGAGCCTTACAACTGCACCCTGGGTTCCAGAGCCAGCTTCTACATTTATGAAACTGCTACTAGAATGACCAGGGAACTAAGTCAACAATGATACAAAAAGCAATCATTCACAGCAATGGTGAAGTGGAGCTATAGGGTTGATTTAGGGCCCTTTTGCACTATGGACTTGTTACAGCAAGCATTACCATAGCATCACAAGCATCACATTACATGCGTTATTGCACTATGCTGTCCTTCATTTTAAATGGCACCCCAAAGCACCTTGCTGACGGGTGTGCATTGTGGTGTGCTGCCAGAAATAGCGTAATGCATTTATGTGCATTGTATTATGGCAGACCAACACACCTCAACTGACTAAAATTGTGCAAAAATGCGATAGTGTGGAAGAGTTCTACACTGCCACACTGCGTTATTACACACATTTGTTGCAATGCATTGCGTTAAGACAGCCTATTCATTTTATTTGGCTGCGTAATGCACCAAAAGGCGACAAAAAAGCTGCATGCAGCATTTTTGTCATTGCTGTGCATGGCATGCTTTGGGGTGACATGCAATTCATTACGGCAGCATGGCAGTGTGAATAAGGCCTAAAGGAAACTGTTCACTCAGCAAAGTGGATGTTTACTTAGCTTAGTTAATAAGTTAAAGCTGATAACTTCACTCAACCAATGATGCTAACAAAAATCATAGTTCCTCACACTGGGTATTCAAAATGAACTCAGGTTCACCTTATTTACTATTATTTCACATTCATTTTCAACTTTGGCAACTGATGTAACCATGAAGATGATTTCAATAAACATTCCCTTTGTTAAGTGCACTTTATCTATTCCTTTAGTAAATCAACTCTAAAGTGGCTGCTCATATTTTTTAGCACAATCCACCACTGGAGTTTTTATAACACAGATTTAAATAATATAAAGATACATAATATATAAAATGATTAGAGAGAGAGATACAATTCTATCTATGTTACTACTATTAAAAGCAGTGAATTCATACAATAATTAACGCAAGCAGTCAATTAGTCATAAGTTAAAGGAGTACAGTAAAGAGTTAACCTGTCATATTTTGAGGCAGGAACATTTTCATCCTGCAAAGCTGGTGGCATTTATTTCTGGAGCTTCAGAAATCTCTACAGAAATCAAAAGCAGAGACGAGAAAAGTTTCCTTTCATACTTAGTTGCATTGTTCCTAATGATATCCATTTGTTGCAAAATGCATCAAGAGTCTGCTGGTGCTGTATGGAGCCGAAGTCCCTGTGACTGCCTCCAGCCTGTCACCACCACAAGGGGGCGCCAGGGACTTGGAGCTACTAGCTGCCCCAATGCATTATTCATAGTAGAATTTCTTGGAATGCTCAGACATGTTTTATTTGTCACATCTGTATGTAAGTATCCTATTATCTATCTATCTATCTATCTGGCTATCTATCTAGCTATCTAGCTATCTATCTGGCTATCTATCTATCTAGCTATCTATCAATATCTCTCCATCTATGTCCTGGATGAATGGAGGCAGCCTAGAGGGGTTAATGGTTCAGTAAGTTTCTTTCAGCCATCCTGCAAGCCCAGAGACATTTTGTAGGTAAAAGTGGCCTTTTTTCTTTCACAGTAAAGAGTCCATAAAACTCTCAGTAGCAGTGGCTATTGAATTATTCATCCCTCATTGCAAGCCCATAATGTCTTTTCTGAGGCTTTTGTGGGGCAGCTTTCTCACTCTTTTCTCCCTGAATTATAAAAAAGGCAGCCTCTCCTTTGTCCAGCCCAAGCTGCTTCTAGCTGAAGCTTTGTCTGAGCAAAGCCAAAGTGTGAGTTTCAATGGACTCTCCTTCCTTTGTCCCCCAAGTTCATCTCCAAGTGTAGATTGTGTATGGAGAGGCTCCTTTGTCATCGATGGAAAAGTTGTACAAATGTTTGACCAGCTCATTTGGTACTTTTTGTCCCTTCTAGTGCCTGTATAGGGACACCGATGGCAATAATAGAAGACAAGCCCAAACTGCCTAAATCCACTGGGGCAGAGACAGGTAGACGTATAGTGGGAGGAAGACTGCAATGGATATATCTGGGCGAGCTATATACACAGCAATGACAAAATGCAGGGGTACCTGAAATGTTGCTGAATTTACATGGTATTTCATGAGAAATTGGTAAGGCTTTCTGGGGTGCAACCCCTCTCCTGTTTATTTTTAGTTCTTGTCAGGAACACATCTGGGAATTAATTCTGTTCCTTTGCTGGTGCTGTACACCCTCATAAACTATCTATATACACATACTGCCACATACATATGCCATCAAGATGATAGATAGATAGATAGATAGATAGATAGATAGATAGATAGATAGATAATAGATAGATAGATAGATAATAGATAGATAGATAGAGAGATAGATAGATAGATAGATAGATAGATAGATAGATAGATAGATAGATAGATAGATAGATAGATAGATAGATAGAAAACCAGACAGATATATCCCCACTATACTAAAGTAAACATATCAATACACACACACACTCAGATTAATATTGCCATATATTATCTGGCATTCCTTAAGCCTGGGAAGACCCCTAACACATGTCTGACAATAAATAACAGACACAATTATCTATAATACACTGGGACATTTCAGATTATCAAAGATGTGTGTTAGAATTGCTTGTGGCTTCATGCTGGACCTTAGTAAGGATTGTTCAGGGTGGCCCCTCAAATACCACAACTGTATAGATGATAGATAGATAGATAGATAGATAGATAGATAGATAGATAGATAGATAGATAGATAGATAGATAGATAGAAATATATGACAAAGATAGATAGATAGATAGATAGATAGATAGATAGATAGATAGATAGATAGATACTGTAAGCCTGCTCCTTATCCTCACAAATGACCCAATAGACAGTTTGATTTTGTTTTCTCTCTCGGAAAATGAGGATAAAAATATGCACCTATTAAACTGCATCGGGAAATACAGGGCTTCTGTTTCTAATTTCTTCTAGGACAAATGTTTCTGTTGGAGTGGAATTATTATCAAAGGCCCTGAAAACAGCTGAAATAAGTTTGTGTATTTTGAAGGAATAACTCCTGTGGTTTCCTATTGAAGTCTAAAACTAATCTTCCAGGCTCTGTAAACTTCCATTGGACTTTCTTCACCCCTCCTAGCCCCCCACCCCCCTGTATACTATCTGCCCCTGCCATCACCATGTACAGGTCCCATAGCCGGGGATCATACGTGTCAAATAGGAGCAATCGCTGCACAATGCTGTACACATGCAGCAGAAATAACAGATACAGCCCAGAGCTGAGTGTATACTGACAGCACAGAAAGCAAGATCCATCATCAAATGTATTAAACAGTCTTTGGAAACACTTCTCCATAGCAAACAGGAAACCAAAAAGAATACTGCAAGGCTCCACAATCACAGCAAATATATCTGAAGTGCCTCCTCCACATAT
>NW_017307465.1:296587-297156 GCF_000935625.1 Nanorana parkeri | reverse complement strand
CTTGTAGTTCTTCTGCCGTATTAATTCAGCGTCAAATTTAGTACAACGGAAAGATTGTAGTTATGTTCCGCCCACCTGAGGAGTGATTTACTAAAGAAACATTTCTATACCTCCACAAATTAAAAACAACACAATCAGGCTGTAGGGATTTTTACCATGTATGTTTTTGAAATATAATGTCAACGTCATAATAGAAAATCCCTTTACAGCCGTCAATGGGACAATCTATGGAGGAGTGTAGCAGGTTGTTTGGCAGCCGCTCCATGTTCCTCTGCCCCATCAATACACATCATTCTGCTTCTAAAGGTCAGCCCCAGATGGAGATATACAAAGTAATATGTACCTCTCTCTCTCAGGATCCCATCTATGCTGTGCTTTGTCCTCTTCTCCTGCTCCTCCTGCTCCTTCCTCTCCAGGTCATCCTCATCCTCACCTTTCCCAAATTTACTCCTCAAGATGCGACTGATGGAGCTGACTGCAAGAAAGAATGTAGAAGAGGCTTTCACTTCGACAATCATCCTCCTTCCCATAATTATCTGCCCATGTATATTCCCAGAGCATGTACACAG
>NW_017307465.1:245185-296334 GCF_000935625.1 Nanorana parkeri | reverse complement strand
GTTATATCTAATAGTAAATATATTGCAAAACATTCACACATTTTCCAATCAAAACAAAGTATTTCATGAAACATAGCCATAGATATTCATATTACAGGAATCAAATATTACTGTTTTATTATACATGTTTATATTGCAGGAATTCAAAATGACTGTTTTATTATACAAGTTTATATCACGGGAATTAAATATTACTGTTTTATTATACAAGTTTATATTACAGTTATCAAACATTACTGTTTTAATAAACAATTTTATATTGCAGGAATTGGTGTCTGCTTAAAAACTAACAATAGCAACAGCATAATATCAATATTAACAATGACATTTTTTTTTTTTTGCAGTACTAATGATATTGGTATTATTATAGTAAGCAAATGTTTCATCCAATAAAAATTCAAAGTAACATAAAATAAATTGTTTATGATAGTGACCATTAGTAAATAAAGTTGACATGAGATCACATGAAACATATATAAAGATAAAAAAAATATGTTTATTATCGGTAACATTTATAAATCATTCATTTATTGCTGAATATTATTTTTTCTAATATTATTTTTAGTAATAATAATAATATGAGATTTATTCTATAGATTAATCATTGTTTTAGAATCAGAACTGTATGAATTGGCCACTCATTCTTATTAATTGGTTTAGGAATTCCTCCCCGACAATAAAAGCATTTTAGCCTCTCACTGTGTGCACTTTACAATAAGAGCCAATTAACATGTATGCAATAATGCAGACTGTGGTTAATATTTGATGGCTACAGTTGGCTCCACGGGAGGAGCTGCAGCCTCTCCACAGAGCAGCAATCAATAGATTTTATTGCCTAAGTGATGGGGTCGCTTCTAATAGAGATGGATGATCTGTATTATCAATATTAATGGCTGTAATACCTGAAGGAACGGTATTGCGATCACAAACTCCGTCCTTAAGTAATTTATCTCGAATTTCCCAGCTGAACATACCCGGGTTGTCTCGTTTAAACTCTTCAATCTTCTTCTCCACATCTGGAGTGGTCACCTGCTTTAGAGAGATAAGGACAAGTCGTGAGTCCAGCGGCAGGCAGCAACTCCCATCCATACACACCGTACACACACACCACACACAGGGGAGAGCAGCAGCGCCACAGAGCACTTCTCCCCGGACCACACAATTCTGAGGCTCCAATAACCTCATTACAAGAAATGCCACAAGTAGAGAAATGACTATTCTGCTATTCCAGCAGCAGCACTGCACAATCACAGCAAGGATAGACACAGAGATGCGCAATAGGTGAGGACATTCAGATGAATGCATGTATTGTATACACGACCTGAAACTCTAATTGCTTGTATTATAATTATTACCTTCTACTTTCATTCTTCATTCTGTGTAAACCTACCCCTACCTGTCCTGTGTACACACCGCTATGTACAATATACTAAAAACAAATGGACATGTTTCTATTTGAGCCTGACGTGGGAATAGAGCTCCTGCAGTGGGATCTCGCTGACATAAGAGTGGCGCAGTTTGACTCCGGGTCAGTGGTGTTTATTGGCTCTATTGATCCCTCCTTAAATGGCCTGTAGCAGCATATGGTTCTGTGCACAGGATATCTGACACTGCACTCTCCCCACATACTCATTGCTTCTATGAGTAAAACATGGGTACAGTGTATGAGTTCATCATATGGCAGTGATGATCTGTAGTGCAGTCAGTGTTACAGTCCTAGCTTAGTCCTGCTGATGAATGTATAAGAGTGTAGAAGTTAGTCCAGCGACTTGCATGGGACTGTCCAGCACTCAGATAACAAGGCAGCACACGTTCTACATTCGCACAAGTGGCCCCAGTGGGTCCTCACCTTGGGTTTGCTGCCTCCGATGGCTCCAGGTCTGATGGATCCTGTCTCCTGGTACCTGCACAGGATCTTGGACACACAGCCATGGGACACCCTGAGCTGTCGTGAGATGACACAAGGTCTGATGCCATGATGGGCCATCTCCACTATCTTATGCCTGATGTGATTGGGAAGAGGCCTGCCATTGATGAACACACCGCCGAGCTGATTCACTCTGCCTTGTCCTAGAGGAGTGGATACTGCATGTTAAAAAGACATTAGATAGTTATTATTAATAGACTTTCACTGCAACACATCACCCTACATGTGCCCTATTACCCTGCACACCCTGCTAGCTCTAAATTACCTGACACACATTGATGCTATAAAGTTAAATAAACTCCCACGGAAAATACAATGAGGAACCCATAGAAATATTAGGAATTATTCACACATTCCCACTGACAGTATAAAGTGTATTTATCACCCCATATAAAATACAATGAGGAACCTGTAGAAGAATTGGAAATTAATTGCACATAACCTACCTAATATACACGGATAGTATAAAGTTTATCACCCCATATAAAATACAACAAGGTGCTATGGAAAAAACAGGAATTATTCGCATGATCTATCCGATTCACATTGACAGTATAAAGTCTAAGCACACCATATAGAATACAATAGAAATATTAGAAATTATTTATACGCTGATAATAATATAAAAAGTACTTGTGATATTGTTCTAGAAATATACTGTAACAAAGCAACACCTAAATCATCACGAATCTATAATCTTAATAATCAATTATTTTCACTTGTTACACAATAATACAAAGAAGCAGACATCAGTAAATTATTTATCCCAATTATATTTAAAGACAATACGACGTGTGGTTTGAATTCTTGCGAAGTAAAATATAAAGATAGATAGATAGATAGATAGATAGATAGATAGATAGATAGATAGATAGATAGATAGATAGTCTCTGTTTATTTTAAGCTTTTACTTTATGCTATTCGTTTCCTATAATGCAATACATATCTAAAAGAATGCAAACACTAAACAGATCATTGCAATAATTCAGCGCTGACATTATTTGTAATTAATTGGGGACGGGTTATAATGACACATATGTAATGATAATGGGATCACATCATTATCCAGTTGGTAGCCCAGCGTTCAGCAGGCAATACCCCGGCATATTATTATACTGTAAGCATTTCCCTTCCATGGAGCACGCTGACATGAGCTGTGGAGGAGCTGACAGCAGGCAGAGGAGACAGTCAGACAGACAGCGATCTGCACTTTCATAAAATAATCATAACCTCATCCGAATTGTACGGAGACTGGACAGCCCGGGGGATTTATCAAATGGGCCTCCATGTCTGACACTTAAGTACAATGACGTATGTGTGTATATATATACTGCTCTGGGGGTGCACTGGACAAACACAACTTGTGTGTGTGTTTATGTGGTGTGTGTGTGTCTGTGTGTATATATATCTATATGTGATGTGTATGTGTATATTTATTAAATATTATGTGTGTGTGTGTGTGTGTGTGTGTCCCCCTGAGCAGCACACATGTACTTTTCTATACAAATAATTTTTAGCACACAGAACTGAAGTTCGGATGTAACAATTATTATTGTAGAATATATGTGGTGAGCCTTTTCTATTAAGCTGTTATTACAAAGTATTTTAGTCTAACCAAACCTCTCAATGATAGCTTGTTGGTGTCATTTAAAATACATATGTTGTGGCTTTTAAGTATAAATACATCTTTTGTATCATTTAGTTACAACTACATATTTTGTAAATGCAGCCAGTCCCTATGTATTAAGAGGAAAAATAAGTTATTAAGCCAACGGAGAAAGTTAGCAAGTTATTAATCATGAATTTAAGAAGCAGATAAAAAGTGAGTGAATAGTCAGGTTGGTGAGTGGGGCAGTTTAGGGACAAAGCTTTCCAGGCCCAAAATTCCATAAGTCTGTGGGAATCAGGACGATCGAGTCGGTGGTGTGATCGGCTCCCCGTATAGTGTCAGTGAGATCGGCCGAGGCACAGCAGATGTAATAAGTACCTTCTAGTGGGAATCCGGTCCTGGGGTAGTTCTGTCCCGGAGCTGGTCTCATCATTCTTGGCACAGCTCCAGCCAGGCTTGTCATCTTGGGTGGAGATTCCCAGTTTTAGGTCCCAGTGTCCCCTGGAAAGAGTCAGATCCGGGTTGAAGGAGCAGGCAGGTCCAGTGAGCAGGTTCTGGTTCTGTGTCCTGATCCCTGTGCAGACAGACGGGCAGCTCCTTGTTGTTGCTCCAGAGTGAAAGGAAACCTCCTCCGGAGTATTTATTAGTTCTTTCAAGCCAGGCTGCATCAGGATCCCCGGGCTGCTATTGGCCAGCTAGGGGCATGTCCCGTCTGTAATGCAAGGCTCTGATTGGTGGAGCCGGCCACTTTCTCTTCCCATCATAGAGGGTCAGTGTCGGTGATCGTTATCTCTCCCAATATCACATCACACGCCGCATTGCTCCCTAATGGGCTGCTCTCATCTATTTATTAAATTCATTAACCCCTTCTTTTTTTTTTTTTTACGATCTGTGGCCTCTTGCTTGTGGCACACAACGCGTTAAAAGTTTCTGCAATCCGCCAGGAGGCGTCCAAAAAACAACAACTTTGCAGAACTTTCTGAGAAGTGCCATTTTTGATCTTGTCTTTGCGAATGGGTGTGTGTTTTTCCTACGAGTGGGTGTCTTTTCACATAGCATTTGTTGAAAGGAATTTATAGTAGCATTGAGGCTGGAGCAGGGGATAAATAGGAGCAGTGGATGGAGGATCCCTCAGCAGGGGATGACGCCAGGAAGGTTGTAAAGGCTGTCTCTCTGGAAATAAGGTGCCATTGTCAGCGGCCATTTATTTAGAACATGGTAAGTGCCAGCCAAGCGGCCGCTTTACACTTGCAGCTCTGCCTGCCTCTCTATTTGTAAAAGGCTATTCAGGGGACTGTCAGTGCTGCCACTGAACTCATTCACTGGCCTAATCAATCAAAAGGATGAGAAACATTCACATTTCGCCTTTGAAATAAAAAGAAACAATGATTTCCACGTTTAACCTCTTCCCCGCCGGGAGACACTTGCCAAGCAGCACCAGCTCCTGAATTGGGGGCTGCAGGAGGGAGGGGAAGGGTTAATACGGACGTAAAGGAATATCCCTTCATAGGATGGAATTATTAGTACATAAACATCGATCTGTCATCGTGGATTCAACAGTTGGGAAGAAATAAATATCTGCACATCCCGCTTTAGGCTGTGCATATGGAAACCCTCCAGCTTCAAATGTTTTTATTCAGTCTGATAAACTAAACACCTTTCTGATTTATTTTATATTTGTATCTTTTTCTATAGGACTTTCAGAGAAACATTTTCCTTTAGGAGAAGTATTGCACCCCCATGGAGTAACATTGAAGGGCTAACAATATCATTAAGTGATGTGATAATGATATGGAATAGATGCATGCATATTGTTTACATTGTTAGTTGATGGTCAATATACAAATAAACCAATCTAAGTACAAATAACCAAAGAAGCCACAAATCTATAGAACTGTGTAACAAAAATTAATACACTTCACTTTATTATTATTATTATTAATAATAATAATAATAATAATAATAATAATAATAATAATAATAATGAGTTCACTGCAGCTCTACCCCATTGTAATTGCTGATTACTAGGGATTTTAATACACTTCATTCAGACCGCATTTAAACGATGGTGACTCAGATTCCCCCTAGCTGCTCCAGTATAATGGCCGTGTCCCCCATAGCAGGTAGATTTACAAAGCACACATAGGACTATCCTCTGTGTACAGCACGGCGTGAAATAGGAAGTATAAAGCCATCGATAAGTAGATTGCTAAGGATAGTTTGGGGAGGGAGGGGTGACCGTACACCTTTTATTTATAAAGGACAGTCACCTGACCTCTGGGATGCGGTCACATCAACTAATGGGCTTTATTACAGGGTTATGATAAGGACAAGGCTTTTCAATGAACTGAACCCAGACTTGGCTTTTTATTATCACTGACTATAACAAAAAACTTAGCTGCAATCCTTAATGAAAACTGTGGAGAAAGATGTACCATATAAACGTTTACATAAAATCGACATAATTGTTAAAATGATAAAATAAGTAGCATAGTACATGATGTGCATTGCCTTGACACGATTAATATAATATATTCTTTCTGTGACAACTTATTATCCTTCTGTTGTCAATTGGTAAAATAACAGACGACTTAAGTGTCCTGTTTTTCAATATGATTCCTTCATTTCTGTATTGATTTAATTCATTTATTATTGCATTTCAGAGCATGAATCTATTACTTAGACCTAATAAGTTATCTTAGTGGTAACTGTGTGCATAACTGTAAATGTTCATTACAAATAGTTTACTAAATAATTCAAGGCTGTTCGCTTTCCAAAGTGTTCATCTATTTGACCTAATAAATAAAGTAAACCTTGTTCATTTTTAATACCTAATCATGTAACAATAAAATAAACACAGCAGGATTTTTGCTTGCACATGCTAATATGACTAAAATTAATCTTAAACGTATTGATTAAACTTGGTGAGCCTTCCCTTTACAAAATGAACATACACTTTCCAAAAATGAACATTCACTTTTCTAAGTGAACAGTCTCGGCTCCTTTAGTAAATCAGTGCCATTGTGTAAAATGTAAGCTGCTTGATGCTCAGCAAAAAAAGAATGCTGCAAATGCTACTGCTAAAAATGAAGAAGTTCTATGAGAGAGGGCCAGTGGGACACAATCCTCTGCACTAATTACATATGAAATGAGGACTGTTTTTAGCTCATTTGCAATGAATTCCAGTTTGGATGCCCCTGCTGTTCCCTAACAAACACATAAAACGTGCTCTTATGTCCCCCCAATGAAGCAGACACTCACTGCATGGACAGTCTGATCTGGAGCATTCAGGAGTATAGTGAGTCTGTACCATAGAGAAGTAGTGCCATTCACTGAACGGAAACTACTACTGATTGTCATAATTAATAGATCAGCCCCCGATTTTATTACTCATCATGAACATTCATGTATGGCATCAGAATTCCAGTCCCAGCACAGATCGCTTGTATGAGATGGTGAGAATAATAGGATAATCAGATTATTTTCCTTAGATCAAGGCAATCAGTTCAGTGCGATTGTGGCATGAGCTTGGACTCGGTCCTCTAGTGAATGAATAGGTTATATAACTATACTTCCTTTATGAGTGGGTGTACAGTTTATCTTGGGGGTCTACTATGGATTTTTTTTCCATCCCTATTTGTTGATATGTACACTATATTGAAATATATTATTTTACATGTAAATCCTACACAAGGGGGGCAGGCATCCCCAGCCATTGCAGCCCACAGCAAGCACCCTCCCTGATCTCTGGTCAGTATGGTATAAATGAGGAATACAAGTACAAGGTAGTAGTGTATCATTCGCCACAATTCTCAGCCTATTGGTATATTAATTGTAAATACTACAAACTAACAGCAGACAAACATTAAGATTGATGTTACACAAAGGAATAACTGCCTTTAGCATTCAGACAGAACACTGGCAGAGACGTCTATCCTTACACCTCCTCACTGGTGTGCATCTATGTAACATTACAGGCTTGCTGTGAAAAATCACAACAGGGAGCCATTTGTCAGAGCCCTCCAACTGCATTACAAGCCTGTTCAAGTTTTGCAAGGTGGGTTTAATAACACACATAAGCACATAACACTGCTGGGGAGAGAAAAAGTGTTCTGCCAGGTAGAGGCACTGACCAGGTAGACAACAGCCTCAAAGTAGGACTGAACCTTTCAGGCTGATTTACTAAAGGTCTTGAAAGTCATCCCACAATAAATAGTGTGAATATTCACTGTAATTATGCATTCATGTGCAGATGAAATGGGTAAACAGGGATTTTCTTTTCACAGGACTGGAGAATTAAAGTGCAAAACGAAAGACTTTGGTATTATGATTATTATTATTATTTTTCAGATATTTAGCATTTCTGTAAGATAGTTTTCATTGTCACCATTTGTCGTTTGCGACTGAGATCATCCTGTGTGGGCGCAAACATGTAACTAAATAAAAAATATATATAGAATAATTGCAATTTGGCTATTACTTTGTTGACTCAGATATCACTTTTGTATAGGCAATTAAGTTTATTTACTAAATGTTTCACTAAGGGGGTGTCAATTCTGTGCATCTTTAGTACATCGCCCCCAATAGCACCGTTCCTGAGAAGATCCACTGGGAGCATCCTAACTAAATGACATGGATGCCATGACATGAAAGACTTTAATTGCAGCAGCCTTTTTCCAGCGTTTGGCCCTGCAGCACGCTTCTGTGCACTGACTGTGCCATGTCAGTCCCATGTCACCCCATGATGTCATTATCTACCCATGTGAAGGGGAATGGCACTCAGCCCCAGCCCACACCTGGTGACTCCACTCTCTATAACAGATATGGTCACGTGATCAGAGCCTCACAACGCACATTGCTGGTCCCCAGCTATAACACTGACAACACATGCTCCTAACACCATTTTTATTGCTTAGGCCAAAGAATGTGGGCTTGCTCTAAACAGCCAGTCGTCAGTTAAAAGTATTATTTGAAATAGTGATTCAGTTGAATTTATTTACCTGCATTTGATAGGAGCTTGAATTAAGAAAAACATATATTTTACAGCACTATTTTATTTTTCAGATAAATGGTATACTATATGACCACTTGTTTTCAGCAGAGTACAGCACAGGCAGATGATGATGATGAAGAAGTAGCTGGAGTGGGGATTTCACGGTCCCATCCACCCAGGACACACTCTAATTACAGCCAGGTGCACCTTAAATGGGATTAGCACCCAGGCACTTACATCCATGGCCAGCATGACGAGCTGCAATGAGCAGCACTAATTCCCCCCTAAATGATAACATTGCTGTTTTTTTTACTTTCAGATGTCATGAAGCTCCTATAAGCTGGGCAGCTGTCTGTAGCCCCATAGTGATATTCTATCACCTGTAATTATTATTCGTCCTACTCAGGTCAGGAGCATAGACAGTGGCATCACATCTTCCTCTACATACCTGGATCTTGTATCACAGGCAGGTGGCAGATCCATGAGAGCAATAGGTAAAATACCAACCTTTCTTCATGCAGATATTCGGATCATAAAATAGAAAATATGAGCGAATCAATGCAAGAATCAGACGAATCTAGGGAATTTTACAACTCACACTTGGGGCAAGGGAATATGTGTTATATTTCAAGCCACATGATTATAAAGTGACTTGTTAGATCTGAAGATAATAATCCATGTACTCAAATGCACTCATAATCAATATAAATCCTGGACAAATTAGACAATTAGACAATTAGAGAGAGAGAGAGAGAGAGAGTGAGAGAGAGAGAGAGAGAGAGAGGTAAATAATTTCTTACAGATGGGTAGACAACAGGTAGCTAGCAAATACACTCCTATATATATCTAGATATATATAGATAGTTAGAAATATTGGAAAAAATAAATATGGATAGATATGATAGATGGCTAGATAGATAGATAAATATATAGAGATAGATAGATATAGAAAGATAGATAGATAGATAGATAGATAGATAGATAGATAGATAGATAGATAGATAGATATAGATAGATAACAGATAGAGGTAGATAGATAATTTCATAAAGATTGTAACATAAGCGGTAGCAAATACACCCCTAGACAAATATAAAGATAGATAGATAGATAGATAGATAGATAGATAGATAGATAGATAGATAGATAGATAGATAATGGATTGATGTCCTTTCTTCCTACAAGGAAGCTGGGCTGGTTAGGTCACATGGCAGGAGATGAAGGGATGACACAGGCATTGTCATGCACACAGATGTCATCAGGGGGTGTCAGTTCAGGTGTACCTGTACTCTGGGAATATTCATTCTTTTCATGTGTGAAATGGCTGTATCTATAGGAGCCCCTTTATGCCTTTGTGTCTCCCTTTCTGTTGTTTTTCTCCTGCATCAATGACAAAACAACTGAAGGTAGAAAAGATCAACTTTGTACACAGGGGGTCCATTGTCCCGCTGAGTGTATAATGAAGAAGGGCTCTTTATTGGTTTAGAGCCGGTCCTGGGAAGGGCTCAGCCTATGTAAATGGAACCCAGAATAGAAGTTCCACTTTCATGTTACCTGTTACTTACTAATGGCCTGAATCGCCACAACCTGCGGCTATCACACTGATGACTTCCACACTATTATTCACTGCAGGGGAAACCTGCATCTGCCAACAAATGATCACTGTATATAAAACAAATACAATCCTCATTGTCACAGCAAACAAATATACATCGTGCTAATAATGATAACAATGGTCAGATACACAACGAGCTATACACCCCATTATTGCTGCTAATAACATTGGTTATTATTATTATTATTATTATTAATAGTAGTAGTAGTAGTAGTAGTCGTAGTAGTAGTAGTAGTAGTAGTAGTAGTAGTATTGGTATTAGTAGCATTATTATTATTAGTGTTTGAATCACCCTCTACTTCTGTTATAAATCACTGCTATTATTATTATTGTTATTATTAATAATAATAATTTCGTATTATTATATTTATTACTAATTTGACTATCCCTTCATTGCTGTTATTACTAAGTTTTTTTTAAATATAATAATAATCATCATTATTGCTGTTGTGGTATAAAAGGTTATAATAATATGGGACTTTCTATCTGATAAAAATAAAAATAACGACAATTATTCCTGTGCATTTGATACATCATTAGTGTTTTCAAAGTAGTTATTACAAATAGTACATAACGAATGCATAAATAATAACAGCAACAATAACAATGCTGCTACTAGTATACTACTAATAATAATACTACATAAAATACACCACAATTCTCTATTTGAAATGTTTCTATTTGGCAATTTGACAAACTGGGTATGGGTACATGTATTCTTTCTTTTTGAACATTCTATTTAATATAATCTATCTATCTATCTATCTATCTATCTATCTATCTATCTATCTATCTATCTATTATCGATCTATCTATCTATCTATCTATCTATCTATCTATCTATCTATCTATCTATCTATCTATCTATCTGTCTCTATTATTCTTATAATTTATCTCTATAGATCTTACAGAATATATTTTGTTATATTTACCTCCATATAATATTATTTCTAAATTGTGGGGGGGAATATGGCTCTCTACAAATATATTGTTGCATTTGTATTTGACCAGTTGTATGTGAAGTGCTGGTTTCAGTTGCAGTGTTTCTGTCGGATCGGTGGTCATATGAAGGATTATCAGCAGCACTTGTCCTGATCAGATATGTCACCTGCTCCCTGTAATGAGCACCCATTTCCCTGTACATCCCATATCACACACTGCTAGTGTTTACACAACAACACAACAACACCGACAATTATCTCTGGTAACACTGATCACAATCACAAACACTTATCATATCACATCGGCTCGTTTCCCCTCATTACCTGTCCCCTGTACATTACAGAGCTACTGGAATCCGCTTCTTCTGTCTCCTATGACACTGATATAAGAATATTCCTTCTATCCGTACCCTGGAAATAAAAATGAGTGTTCTGTCACCGCCACTAACCACAATCGTGTACTGATCTTTAACTTCGTGTCAGTCATTATTTTTAATGATTGATAAAACAATTATTTCCATTTTACAAATCACAATCGATTGCTGTGATGTGATAACATGACATTAACACTGCGAAGTATATCATAAGAAATATCATATTTTCCAGGAAAATCAGGAAGAAATAAAAATGTATTTCTCACTATTAAAAAAATAATCTTGGGAGAAAAAACTGTGACACTTTTTTTTTTAAATTAAATTTATGATAAAATCTGTCTATAGAAAATATTCTGTTTGTTTCATTTGCAAGCTCAAGAAAACCATTTGGCCTCTCCAATAGAATTCTTAAAGGGGATTATACTTTACAAGTGTACAAAAGTAGTCACTGCAAATGCGATCTAGCAACCAATCAAGGTTCTTGTTCATTTTTTTTTTCATGTAATGAAAAAGCGAAACCTGATTGGTTGCTATTGACAACAACGCCATGTTCTTATTATCAGTTTAGTCAACGATCCACTTCTTGCGCTAACAGCTAATGATAGTAATACAGCAGGCAGGCAACCGCTCAGGGCACCCGACTTCTGCTGCTCCCCAATATTAACAGATCACTGTCCTGTAGTCACTGAGGAGTACTAGTGATGTTTTTAGGAAACGAGACCCAGAGATTTTACCTGAAGGCTCTCAGGGGCTCTGGAGATGGCTTCATCTTATCTTCCCAACGTGACTTCCCATCCACAGAGGTCTCCTGCTCTGCTCCAAGTGGTCTGCACATTAATTATATTTTTAAGTCTGACCCCCACCACAAAGAAATACAATACTGCAAGCTGCAAAGGAGACAGAAGTTTAACATTTGGAAATTTCTGAAATGTAATCTGCATACCTAATTGATTCCCAGAATATCACTTTAAACCAGAAGATGTGTATCTGCATGATGGATATAACATTAATAGGCATAGCCACTCAGGTCTACTAGTCACATAGGCTCTTTGAAGATTACACTGCTTATTTAATGCCCACTTCACACATTATACCTGCTCCCTTTACTGTGGAACAGGCATTTTCCCACATAAATCCAGTGGAAACAGGCTCACCTCTCTCTTCCCCCTTCTCTTGGTCCTTTCCTGTTCTCTCTGTTTTGTCCCCCTTTTTTTCCTCTCATACAGCTCTCTCCTCAGATCTGCGGAATTTCTCCCTCGCTTTCTTCTACCCCTTTTCTCCTTCTCTGTCTTCCCATCTCCTTCTCTTCAGCAACAGCAGTGATAGGCTACATGCGCAGGGCCATAAAAAAATTACTGATCATATACATATATAAAATTCCTGGGTATGATCAGTAAAATGCCTGCGTTTCGACACATCAATGCGTAAATGAAGAGCAAAAAAAAACAGCATAGGAATGCATGGCTACATTCCTACTGGCTATTTCAATTTGCATTAGCCAATAGCAAACTAACTATTGCACCCGCCCACTGCTGCTGTCAATCAACAGAGGGGACCTGAAGTTCTCCATCAGGTCCCCTTCTAGTGATTGACAGGGCAGGTGCAAAAGCTAGTTTGCTATTGGCTATTGCAAAGTGTAATAGCCAATAGGAATCTAGCTATGCATTTCTATGGTGTTTTTTTTATTTGTTTATTATTCTGACGGCAGCAGAACCACCCGGCCAATAGAATACAGTTGGGTCGGAGCTAGCTGTCACCGCTAGCTCCGCCAATCGTTTTCTATTTTATTTTTTTAACTTTTTTTTACTGTTTTTCTATTCTGCTCGGTACCACAGAGGTACCGAGCAGAACAGGCGAGCCGAATGCCCCTCGGCAGCATTCGGCTATTCACTCACTGCTGTTCGGCATCTATGAGAATAGGCTGCAAAGTGCAGCGAGTAGCCTGCCGGAGGTTCGGGACAGCCGATCCAGATGTTGGATCGGCTGAGTCGAACTCCTTCTGCACTTCGGGTCGGCCAAACATGCTGAGCATGTTTGGCCGACCTGAAGCCAGCCGTGGCAAGCCGATGTACGGCTGATTTTAGTCAGTGTACGGCTGAAATCAGCCGTACAAGCCTGAAGTGAATATATAAACATATAAAGCACTCTGTGCCACTTTTAGGCCTCATGCACAGCGTTTTTTTGTTTCAAGATTGGAATGCAGGTGTATTGTTTTTAATGGAGCCACGCACACAGGTGCATAAACATGCTTGGCGTTCAGATCTGTAACATAAAAGTGAAAAAAAAATGCAAAATTACAGAATTACATTGAACAGAAAATTACTTAGGAAACAGCGCAATAATGGAATAAGAGCTCCAAGGCTACATGCGCATTGGAAAGAGCCTAAGGCTGCACAAGGCCATAAGAAATTTACTGATCAGGTACACATGTTTTTCCTGGCCAAAAGGTTCTTGTATAGATGACCAGTAAAATGTTTGCCTTTAGATGTGTTTTGATGCGTGAACACATATGCGGTTAACTGCATAACATTTCCATGTCATTCCTCCTGCTCTGCTCTCTGCATTATGTATATTTGTTTGGGCTTTATTTTCTTGTATATGCAAGCATTTACATGTGTGCGCATGTAAACTTTGTGTACTTAGATGCAGATTTTTTTGTTACGGATATGAATGCAGCACATGTTTATACACCTGTGTACATGCCCCCATTGAAAAACCATATTCCTAAGTTCAGATCTGTAAATAAAAGCCCAAAATGATGCACATTACAGCCATAAGCACATAGTCTTAAAGTGAAATACAGTAAAATCCCATTTTTGCAGCACCCATGGGAATCAGTATATGCCGGATAACTGTAGGGGTCTATTCACTAAGCTGCCGTAGGTAGCCGAGTGACTAACCGACCCCAAGCGAAGCCATACCTCGGGTGGCTTCAGTTGGCTTCGGGTCGGCCGAACATGCTCAGCATGTTCGGCCGACCCGAAGTGCAGAGGGATTTCGACTCAGCCGATCCAACATCTGGATTGGTTGCTGTTTGGCCTATTCTCATAGATGCTGAACAGCAGTGAGTAAATAGCCGAATGCCGCCAAGCGGCATTTGGCTCGTCTGTTCTGCTCGGTACCTCTGTGGTACCGAGCAGAATAGAAAACCAGTTAAAAAAGTAGTAAAAAAAAAAAACAAAAAACGACAGCAGTGACAGCTAGCTCCGCCCAACTGTTTTCTATTGGCCGGGCGGTTCTGCTACCGTCAGAATAAAAATTCTGCGATCAGGGTAAACTAGCTGTTGCACCCGCCCTCTGCTGCTGTCAATCACTAGAGGGGACCTGATGGAGAACTTCAGGTCCCCTCTGCTGATTAACAGCAGCAGTGGGCGGGTGCAATAGCTAGTTTGCTATTGGCTATTGCAAATTGAAATAGCCAATAGGAATCTAGCTATGCATTCCTATGGTGATTTTTTTATTTTATTCTGGCGGCAACCAACGGCTCCGATGTCAGAAGAAGAAAAAAAAAAGAAACAGAGAAAGTGTTTCCCTCCCGGGCGGCTGGGAGCCACTATCTAGTAGCGGGAGACTCTCGGAGCATCCCGGGAGAGTTAGGCTGTCTGGAGATCAGTTTCACTGGTTAGTACACTGATCTGTCTCATCAAGTGGTTGGAGCCAGCCGTGAGATGATGGCTGGCTCGGCCCAACAGTCAGCAGCAGGCTGTCGGCCGGCCAGTGGCTGGCCGTTCGGCCAGCTTCCGCTTTCACCTCGGCTCAGTCGAGCGAAGCATATGCCTTCGGCTCGACTGAGCCGCTCGGCTGACTTAGGGAGCTGTACGGGCTATAGTGAATAGCCCATACAGCAGCCCTTCGGTTCTACTGACCCGAAGGGGTCCTGGGGCCGAAGCTAGCTGAAGGATCAGCCGAAGCAACGGCTAGATGCTTCGGCAGCTTAGTGAATAGACCTTTGTAGTTTCTGGTTGCTTGATAGTTAATAGTAACTCTCAAGCAACAAATCCCGAAAATATGTCCCCATATTATGTCCTCGATTTATTTTGCCGGTTGCTTGAATGCCGGATAATGGGGAGTTTCCGGTACTAACTGCTTGTATGGAAAACACGGAGAGAGAAATATAAATACTAATTTATTGCTATGAGGAACTCAGTGAGAAAAAAGAAAATGCTGACTGCTTGCCTTGAACACAGTAAGAAAATAATGATTGTTTGTAGAGAGGACGGAGTCTTCTCAAATACTTTTACATATACAAGGCTTACAGGGTTATTCACAAAAGGGTGAAGAGTTTGGGGAAGGCATGAGAAGGGAACAATCTAGGACAACATAGCTGAACTGGAAAGTGAGCTCAATTGGAAATTGTTTTCAAATCGGCTATTTTGGCCTAGATTGCTATTTTGGCCTGCCTTCTCCAAACTCTTCACCCCTTTGTGAATAACCCTTTTAGTGTGAATTGACATGTTTAGAGAAAATCTACTGTATATATATCGATCAGCCATAACATTATGACCACCCACCTAATATTGAGTAGGTTGCCGTTTTGCCGCCAAAACAGCCCTGACTCATCAAGACGTGGACTCCACCAGACCTCTGAAGTGTGAAACTCATTGTTGTGTTCCTCAAACAATTCTTGAACCCTTTTTGCAGTGTGGCAGGTAGCATTATTAGTTCTAATGTCTTTTGTAGTTGCTTTTGGCATGGATATGGCTCAGCGTGGACACCCGGACCAGTCTTGGGCTGAACATCACCATATGCAACAAACTGAGATGCACTGTGTGTTCAGACACCTTTCTATCGAAACCATCATTCATTTTTAAAGCAAATTGAGCTACAGTAGCTCTACTATTGGATTGGACTAGACGGCCAGGCTTCGCTCCACACATGCATCAATGAGGCTTGGATGCCCATGTCCCTTTTGCAGGTTCAACAGTTTTCCTTCCTTGGACCACTTTTGGCAGGTCCTAACCACTGTAGACTAGGAACTTCCCATAAGAGCTGCAGTTTTGGAATTGCTCTGATCCTGTCATCTAGCCATCACTATTTGGTTCTTGTCAAAGTTGCTAAAATCCTTACCCTTGCCTATTTTTTGTGCTTCCAACACATCAACTTCAGGGACAATGTTCACTTGCTGCCCAATACGTCCCACCCATTTCCAGGTGCCATTGTAATCAATGTTATTCACTTTATCTCTCAGTGGCCATAATGTTATAGCAGATCAATTTCATGTGTAGTGCTAATCCTACATACCGGAACAATGTATCAGCTGCTGTGCTAATATAATCAGAATAAAAACACCTAAAAAATAGTGCTAATCAATTGCAGTGAAACACAATTCATATAGCGAAAAAACTGTATCAAAATTAATTTTAAAAAAGACCAACAGAAAAATGTCAATATAATGATGAAAAAAATAAATCTTCTCCATAGTCATACATGTTCAACCTCTGTGGAAATGTATCCTGAATTCACCAGACTTTCTGCCCTGCAATGTTCAGCAGGTCTAATTGAGCTTAAAGTAGAACTGAAAACGATTTCTTTTTATTTTGGAAATAGAAGGGGCGTTATAACCCCGTCAGCTTTTTTTGCCATCTATGTTTCATTAAGAAACTTTCGGATTTTCGGGCGCGAGCTCGTGGCGAGGATGGGTTAAGTTTAAACCGCTGTTAGAGCGGTTTAAAAAAAAAACAAAACTTTTTGCATACATCTACTGCTTACTAGCAGTAGATATATGCAAAAAAAACCTGGAGGGTTTAGTAACCCTTTAAATACAATCACAAAAAAACAAAAATTGTCAAGTGACATTGCCAAGTGCTTTGCTAGCGTTAGAATAAACAGCATACAAATTGTCAGTGTATAACTGAAACACCCGTGTCCTCATGTGCGTGTACGTCCTGACAAGCAAGTTACATCACCTTGAGCTTGATGTGTTTCGTCCAATAGTTGATTTTGGGCAAAAATGTTTTGGGAATGTTCACCATGACTTACGTAATGGGCAATTCTTAGAAACATCCTGCTAGGTTTGGTTCAGCTGTCAACTTCATTTGAAGTTGTCTTAATGGTTTAAGTTCCTTAACTATTAACAAAAAATTTTCTTATTTGTGTATCACTCGGCTGTAGATCCTCAAATCATCTCTGATTTGGTGCTGACACTGTCCTTCCTTCTGGAGGGTGGCTACTTTTGATCCCCATGGTCCCTGTGTCTGTTGTAAAGTAGTCATTGCTGCAAGCCCACTCCATGGTGGAATACAATCTCAATACAGATTTGTAAACTAAAGATGAGATTGTAGTCCATCACGGGAAAACACTGAAGATCACCAGAGAACACTGAAGAACTTCATCTTTCACTAAATCTATGGATTAGAGTTCCTCCAAGCCATTGCAGAGATCTACTGGAAGCAACCTTGGAAAGACCACAGAAATATTTGTTTCAGAGCAATCTGAACAGGGCTGCTCTAAGAAGAACTTCAGGTGTAAGATTGGGTGGAAATGTAAGGAGTACTTCTAAAGTGAGTCTCTGGTTTATTGCTTGTAAACTAGTATCTAGAATGTCTGCTCGTTATTATGCCATCATTTGTCTAGTTGTAATTTGTCTGCTGGAAAGAGGTAGTTATGTTTAGGTGAATTGCCAGGCAACCCATCACTTCTAACCTCATACTCACAGGAAACACAAGGTTATTGGGGTGTCACTGTTTACCTATAATAGAGAATCACTAGCATTTGGAGGTGCAGTGTGGAGGAGGAAAACGCTAGAAGGGCTTTTGCACTAGGAAAAATAAGTGGCACCAACTAATCTGATTTTCAGATGCAATCAGGTACTATAGTTGTTTTGGATGTTGGACTCTCTACTTATATATACAATCAGATGATCCTAGGAATAAGGGTGCTGGCACACAGCACATCCAACCTATTAAATCAGTCTGATTGTGTGATATTTAATTGAAATCAGTTGTACAGAGCATGAGTGAATAGCTGAGCGTTGTTTGGCTCACTTCACTTCGGCTGGGTTATTCACTTGGCTGCCTTCGGCAGCTTTGTGAATACCCCCCTAAATGTCTAGTAGCCACCTCACAAAGGTGATGGGGGCTACATAGGGGTCTATTCACTAAGCTGCCGTAGATGCCGAACAGCAGTGAGTAAATAGCCTGAATGCTGCTGAGCGGCATTCGGCTCGGCTGTTCTGCTCGGTCCCCCTGTGGGACCGAGCAGAACAGAAAAATAGTTTAAAAAGTAGAAAAAAAAATAGAAAACGATTGTGCGGAGCTAGCAGTGACAGCTAGCTCTGCCCAACTGTTTTCTATTGGCCGGGCGGTTCTGCTGCCATCAAAAAATAAATAAATCCCCATAGGTAATATTTCACTTTGCAATAGCTAATAGCAAACTAGCTATTGCACTCGCCCTCTGCTGCTGTCAATCATCTGACGGGGACCTGATGGAGAACTTCTGATTGACAGCAGTAGTGGGCAGGTGCAATAGCTAGTTTGCCTTTGGCTATTGAAAAATGAAATAGCCAATAGGAATCTAGCTATTCTTTCCTATGGGGTCGCTGTCAGAAGAAAAAAAAAAAAGGGAAAAACCCAGCAGGGAAAGGTTTACTCTGCTCGATCGAGCAGAGTGAACCTTTCTGTGAGAAAGTGTTTCTCTCCCGGGCGGCCGGGAGCCTATTAGACTCCCACTTGCAGAGAGATCAGCGTCCCTGGTTACCAGCTAACCAGGGACACTGTCATTGCACACTGAGAGAGGCCTCTCCGTGTTCTCAGTGTGTAATGGCATATGCCTTCGGCTCGACTGAGCCGCTCGGCCAACTTCGGTAGCTGTAGGGCTATAGGGAATAACCCCGTACAGAAGCCCTTCGGTTCTACTGAACCGAAGGGGTCCTGGGGCCGAAGCTAGCCGAAGGATCAGCCGAAGCTACGGCTAGATCCTTCGGCTGCTTCGTGAATAGACCCCATAGTCTTTAACATGTTCATGTAATTTTAAAAGTCATTTTTTAATAGGTATTTTGATTTCTACAGATTCATTAAATTAATACTTGGTTCTATTATGGGGTGACAACGCTCTGTACCTGTGTCCTAGTGCTCTCCATTGTTTTCTGTTCCATCACGTTTGCTTTCAATAAGGACTATAAGCGGCTGTACTGACGATCAATGCACAGGCATGTTTTTCATTGTCACCATCAGAAAAGCCACCCTGATCAATGATATGTAGTCACTGCTACAGCTTGTGCACATAGACAGGCAGTGGCTCCAGAAAATCAGCAAAATATGCAAAGAAGGATAAAAAATAGTGAAAACTGTATTTCATAAAAAAAATTAAAAATCATCATGGCGATCTTTTATGATCCTGAGATTTAGTCCAGAGTCTGCTGCTTCTTCTTTCACTGTCCATTCACAGGCTGGGGACAAGTTTCATGAATGAATGTGAGAAAAATCACGTCTCCTGCCCTGCCAGACAGGACTGCATTGTGTGGCAGAGCTGTGTAAATCTCAGGAATAGATGGTCGGACTGAAATACAACTCTTTTGGCAGGAGTTTCGCTAACACTACATCTGAGAGGATGCAGCTTCGCTTCTGGGACACAGCTAGCGTTACAAGGGAGAAAACTAAACACTCACCTCGCTGGGGCTTAGAGTGGAAACGACTGGGTCCAAGTTTAAAAGCACGATTGCAGGCTCAAGTGCCACTAACCAAAAGCCTTCGATTAAACTCCATTTGGTGAGTACCCACCCAAGAGGGGCTGTTGGACCACCGCTAAGAAATATATACCATCAATAATTATTTTTCCTCTGCACACGTTTTCTACGGTTTTGTCTCACTGAACACTGTACTCCGATGTTTTTATAATAATTTTTTTGTGTGGATCGTTCATATATCGTTATATATTGGATGGTTTTTACACAGTGGTTAAATTTCTTTACTGTTCTAATCACTATCTTGTTTTTCACAGTATAATTGAATTATTAATATATTTTTTTCCTTTGTTTTATGATCCCATGTAAGATTTCTTTCGAATTGTTCAGTATTGGGTTTTAGGCCAGATCGCTTAAACCCTAGCACCAAGTTTCATACCACTTATACCTTTAGCGCTTTGAACCCTGCACCAAGTTTCATACCACTTATACCTTTAGCGCTTTGAACCCTGCACCAAGTTTCATACCACTTATACCTTTAGCGCTTTGATATATATTTCTTGATCTTTTATGATCCTCAGTACGTTACCGAACCAAATGTCATCTATTTAGGGCTTTAAGAGGGTTTTAGACAAACTGTTTCCATGTATAGAGTTCTTCTCTACCGTTCAAGCTAATCTGCTCCTTTGGGTCACGTAATGGTATTTTAAAGTTTGTGGTATATAGAGTTTTTTTCTGATTTAATCTTTAAATGCTTTGCTTCCAATCAAATCTAAAGTTAAAGCCCAACTCCCGCCAAACCTGTTTTTTTTTAAATTTGTTTTGGACAAAAATTTGGAAATTTGTTTTGCTAGAAAAACAAGTGTGGCCAATTGAAAAATGAATTCCAGATCCAATCAAACATGACATGAGATCCAAAAAAATACAAAAAAGATGCAAGTAGGATTGAATTAAAATGTTCAGAAGTAGTGGATGCTATCAAAGGCTGTAAAGGGGTTGTAATTGTTTATACTGGTGTACAAAAGTCAATTGTGTAGAGCAGGCAACCTTGGGGCTCCTGCAGTTGTAGAACTACAAGTCCCATGAAGCATTGCAAGAACTCTGATAGCCATAGGCATGACTCTCAGAGGCATGACATGATTTGTAGCTTCACCACAGGTGAAGTGCTGAGGTTGCCTAACCCTGGTGTAGAGATTTAATGTTGTAGAGATAATTCTTAACATACCAGCTAATTTCTTGTATGACACCTGCAGAATCTCCATAACAATTGTTGTGTTTTTCACCATTTCAACAATATTTTAAAGGATAATTAATCCCAAGAATAAAAATAATATATTGCAGCTTACCTGTCCTTGTATGTGGTGGCTGCAATAGGTTTTCTTTATCAGCAAATATAGAATATACCTGTTGATCTTGCCAGAAATGCAATAACCATGTCACTTCCTGTGAGATGAACTGGAAGCATAAAGCAAGGGTATCATATTTGTGTAAGCTACTAATCCCATCACCTCCCATGTAGGGAAGATGAATGAAAGAAGACACGTTTGCAGTCCAGCCTGGGGGGCAACCATGGCTCCCTCAGTAGATACAGTAGAGGAATGAACGTTGTCACCCTAAGACAGGAAGTGTATTATTTGCAGGATCACCAGGTAAAAATAAAGAGAAAAAAATCTAGAACAACAAAAAAAAACTAATGCAGCCACCACATCTAAGGACTGGTAAGATGCAATATTTAACAATTTTTGTTTTGGGCTTAGATACACTTTAACCAAATACACATGACCTTTAATTGTAAAGCTTTTATGTAGGAGAGGTTTAGGTGTTAGGTAGTTCTTGTAGTGCAAGAACAACCTAGGCAGTGCAGGAAATACCTGGGAACATGAAAAAAGTTGCTTGAGGAATGCTAACAGCCCAAACCCCGGGCAAAGATAACCAGGAGTGCATGTTTAAAGTCCAGGCTGGGTGACAACTGTGGCTCCCTCCATTGATACAGCAGAGGAGCGAGCGGTGTTACTCCAGGGCAGGAAGTTGTTATTTGCAGGATTACCATGTGTTAATAAAGTGAAAAAAGTCTTAAAATATAAAACTAATGCAGCCACCTAATCTAAGGACTGGGAAGATTCAGTGTATTACAGTTTTGGTTTTGGGCTCAGATACACTTAACCATGTTCACTGAACTATTGGTGTTCACACTCAGAGGTCATTTACTAAACAGTTTCATGGCTTGAGTCTGGTTCATCATTTACATCTTTTTTAAATTCTCTTAAATCAGTGTTGATTTCATCAAATAGAATGAAGGATTGCTGCTTTTATGTAACATGCATATCATTGAGTAAATCCCCCAAAGATGTTATAGATTAGTAATCAATAAGTCACTCCGAGGCCTTCCATCTGCAGATATGATTTAAAGGAAAACATACTTTCACTTATTGATATTGTCAATAATGTATGAGCGGAGTCCTTGGATCGTCCAGGAAAGTGTTCAACCAGCTCTCCAATATCCTGGTACTTAACGTGTTATTCATCCCGCTCACCTCTAGGGGAGCCCTGTCCTTGCTGATTATGTGAACACTTCTTCCATCAGGTCTTTCCCCATTGAAGGAAGGTATAGATGTATATATAAATCAATCAATACATAAAACACACATTAATATATATATATATTTATTTCTTTTACATTCCCTTTTTTGCTACCCCCCTTTGGAAGTCCAGCAATATGGTTTATAGAGACATCTAAGAAAGATTTAATATCTAGCTCAATGACCAAATGCTTTGCAGCACTGAGATTCTGGGATCAGGTCTTACCAAGCACTATTAAGCTACATTAGGTGTGAATGTGCATTTAGGAATTCCTGTGTCAGGACAAATTCTTACGTCAGGAATCCATATAGAAGCAGCCACTGTCACCTATTCAAGTTAATGATAGATCATCTACTGTGTGTCCAGTGACAGTGATCTATTCCTAACTGCATGTAATCGTATCACATACGATTACATGCAGAGTGCTGGTGGACTGCTGCTTTCAGATGCGGCTGCTGTCACCTGATCATTAGCTCAAATAGGTGACAGTGGCCGACACATCTAAACAGCATATTTGGGTTCCTGACGCAGGAATTCATAGGTTCCCTATGAATTCCTGACATTTACATTATAGTGTGGAAGAAGCCTTAGTAGTTTGGAGTTTTCATGTTCTTACCATCATGATGTGGGATACTACTGGGTGTTTTACTTCCCCCTTACAAAAACATACCGGTGTCTATGTAAATTGGCCAGAGTGTGTGTGTGCTCTCAGTTAATTAGACTAGTTAAGCTGGCCATACACTAGGGGGGGTTATTCAAAAGGCTGGCGAAAACAGCCGAGTGCATAACCCCCCCACCCCACCCCCAGTGTATGGCCAGCTTAACAAGTCCAAGGAGAAGGCAGCCGAGTGAATAACCCAACCGAAGTGAAGTGAGCCGAACACACCCTCGGCTATTCACTTCAGTCTTGTACGGCTCATTTCAGCCGTACATAGACTAAAATCAGCCGTACATCGGCTGCCTTCGTTTTTTTCAGTGCAGCCCCAGGGGCAGAACGAGAAAACAACACACTTTGCTTCCCGTCCGTGCTAAACAGCATGGATATGGATATCTCCCCTGCTGGACTATTGTATTCAGAGAGGTATCAGAATACCCAAACAGTGACTGTAGCTGATTGGTTGCAGTCATTTTTCAGCTGTCAATTATTGACCCGGCTCCTTTGACAAAAGTTGATTGAAAGGTTGACTTTTGTCAAATGGAGTAGTGCTGGCAGGGCCACACACAGCTAAAATCTGGGCTGAGTCAGTACATTGAAGCAGTGTAGGGCCAGCTTCAGTTCCTCAGGATATGCCTGCCCAGTACAAACTGCTAAATAAATAACAAATCATTGAACTTTCAATGATGTACTGATAAATTAAAGGGACTAATTGATAGACCAGAGAACTTGCATAGGCTTCAAAAACAAATATATTATTTGAACTGTATTTCCCCTTAGCCAGATTGGGATCACACCGGTTTTACATTTCTTACATGTTTTCATTCACATAGCATAAGCTAATCAATATATTTTAAAAATGCTTCTTGCAGGTTAAATTGGTTTTACATGGGTAAGGCCCCTTTGCACAGCCGGTCCGTTTACACCTGGGCAGATGGGCGTCCATTTATACCCGTTTACACCCGGTTACCCCCTCCTCCGGCCAGGACCGGTAAAAAGAACGGAACAGTGTTCTGTTTTGCAGGACCAGATCGTGCTGGATCAAGGGTAATCTGATGTAAATGGACACATGTCCGTTCATATCAGATTCCCCATACACCAACATGGGGTCCGGCAGTTTCCATTTTTCCCTTCATCTCAAGGTGGAGGAAAAAACTGTACGGACACGGATGTCACAAAGGTGACATCTGTTCTGTACTGCTGTGATCATGAGAGGATCTGTGCATGGATCCTCTCCTGATCAGCCCTTGTGAAAGGGGACTTACGGTTTCTACTTGGCTTCTTAAGGGTTAAACTTTCTACTTGGTTTCTCCTTCTTTGTAATGTTAGGAGGGGCTGTGAGGTGTGAGGGGTTTGTATTAACCCTGTCTCTACTGTGCTGGCTCATTTCATTATAATGTGTAACGTAGATCTGAACAGTGCCTGTCCTAACAAAGGGCTAAAAATTAAAAACCTGGCTTCTGCATTGTATGTTAATGAAGGTAATGAGAGAAACACAATCCACACAGTTCTGTCCTAAATATTTCTATAAGGACAGATCACTGTGAAGGTGCTCAGAAAACAACTTGCATTCAGCCATGTTGTCTGCTGCATCTAAACACCTAAACATCTAAAAATATATTTTTATTACTATTATTTTTAGGTATGCTGTGTGAATAGGAACACACACAACAAACATATAGTGGGGATTTCTTAAATATGACTGCAAAAGGGGAAATACACTTTAAAGTAAAAAAAAACAACAGAAAGCCAAATCTCTATGCGTGAGTTTCCAGGTCTTGGTTTTGCTTTTGGATTTGTCATGTATCTTTGTGAAAGTACAGCAGCAGAAGTAAGACTCAGGGGTAGGGGCACAGTCAGGGACTGTGGCAGGGAGATGTTACTGCTGGAGTCCTTAGGAGTGTCCTATAATAACTAAAAAAGGTTTGGGTGTTTTGAGTCAACATAGATTTTCTACATTACATCTCTAAAAATTCTTCCCAAAATCAGTTTAAAAAAAATGTCCATTTACACCTAGGTCTGGGTAATAATAACATTTACAGGGAGGCCATTTGTACTCATATATCGAACAGTTTATCTTACTGTTTCTCTATTTCAGCCCAGTCCCAAAACCTGATTTTACGTTCTGTTACCACTTGAAAGAGAACACAAAAGAGAAATTCATTTTGCTTCAGTCTGGGTTTAGTTACCAGAAAACCATATAACATCCAGGAACACATGAATACTAGGAATTAGCTTCTCTGCCTGGAAGCCTTAATTCTGCCACTTTACTAAAACGTCTGCTTCCGAAACAAGCTCAAATCCAGTAGACAGAGGCTGGTGGCAACACAAAAATGTGTGTGTGTGTGTTGGTAGGCAAAACAGGCAAATCTCGCCCTACAATTCCTTTCAGCATGGCAGGTTATTCACTATAGACCACCAGCCCACTTCATAATTCTGTACTCTGAAGTGCAGGTCCCTCCACCTATCCTTGTTGCCCTCTGGACAGCAAGTGAATGGGTCTACAGGGGTTCATCTGTGTAAATATTGGTGGTTTAGTCCAAAGCATTATGGGTCCACTATGGCATCATGATGTAATCATTCCTTCTTTTTACCTGTTGAAGGTCAGTAAGTGAGGGAGCAGGACCTGCTCACACATTCTGCAATGTGAATGTGCACAGGTAAGGTTCTCGTTACTAGTTCACAGATCAGCTCACCCAGCAGAGCAGATCTGACTGATTCCACACAATTCTCAGTTTAAGTGAACCAATTTGCTCACCACTATTCATAACCCTTTCTAAAATACAACTAGACATGGCAATAAGATCCAAGGGATATTATAGAAATAGAAAACAATGGAATCTATCAAATATTAATGCCAGATATAGACATCTTAAAATTGGCCACAAATCAGACTTGACTGGGACTCTGTCTTGGGTGGCCAAGTCTTTCACAGATTTAGCTATACCAACAAATGGTCAAATCTAAGGGATCTATTTGGGCAGCACTGGTTGCTGGAAAACGTAATCATCCAGTGGATAAAGAAAAGGCTAAAGAAAGCTGCATGCATTGGCAGTTCCAGTTAATCTCTAATTTGATTTTCCATATTAGATGATAATCAGGTCATCCCCTCTGTCCATACCTTTAGCAATCATTGGCATGTAACTTTTCTTGGATCATAGCCGACTATGTATCAATGGAAATCTGGCTAATCCTTACCTTGGGACCAAGGAAGAAGAAATGGCCAAGTTAGTGGAGCAAAAGTTCAATCTTAAGTGCCACACGGGGTTATGGGAAAGAATATATCACTATTCATAACCCTTTCCAAAATATAAGTAGACATGATAATTAGATCCAAGGGATATTATATAAATAGAAAACAATGGAATCTACCAAATAATCATGCCAGATATAGACAGCTTAAAGCTGGCCACACATCAGACCACGGACTTGACTTGGACTCTGTCTTGGGTGGCCAAGTCTTTGACAGATTTAGCCTTACAAACCATAGCAATCATTAACAAGTATATTTTCTTTGATCATAATTGCCTGTGTATCAGTGGAAATCTGGCTAATTTTTTACCTAGGGACCAATGAAGAAGAAGCTGCCCAAGGTAGTGGAGCAAAAGGTCAGCCTTTAGTGCCACAAGGGATTATGGGAAAGAATATAGAGGTTGCCCCATAATGGTATAGCAACAATCATGCTGCAAGATAGTCATGGTTATAGCTGTTTCTCTTCTAAACACTGCACTGAATTCTGTGAAGCATTGTTTGTGGCCCTGTAGGTGGCCTCATCTGTTGCACAGGTAGCATATTTCTACACTAGGTACTTTCAAAACGTAAGGACCACCTTTCATCCTTCCTGTACTTATTTTTAATATCTATTAGGCCTGGTTAGCATTTGTCCTCTTGTCCCCTTTGCCAGCCCTTCCCCATTGGGTATTGCATAAAAACATTCACATGGTCTGAATAGTCTTCCAGTTTCCTCTTTCCATCATTATGTTCCCACAGTGACAGGTCACTTCCTGAGAATAGACTGAAGCATTGTTTGTCTTCAAATCATTTTATGATGTTGGATATTGCAGCTTTATTTTGATGTTTCTCCAAAATAAAACTATTTTAAGCAAATGCTCTCTTTTGTCTCCTTAGACAATTCCCGAAATGGCCCTACATTTTCAAAACTTTTTGCCAAGCCAACATACTTAACTAGATTAAAAAGAGTAACATGTCCATCAACTTCAGCCTCTGATAACCTCCAGAGGTTTTGGTCATTTTAAAGCCCAGATGAATTCGTTGTTTATATTCTACATCCATGTATATTGATATTTTCTCCAGAGTGATTATATCATTTCCACATCTCATTTTGTAACCACAGCAAGCTATGCTAAGACAATTTATCATGCTGCATCTACATTATCACGTCACACAGAAAAAGAAGACAGATTTGGTTCTACAGGTTCTCTTTTACCCATCAAGAAATAGTGAGGAAAAATAAGTAGGCTGACCATATGTCCTGTTTTAAATGGGACAGTAATGTTATTTATTAATTTTTCCCCGTCCCATAGTTTCGTTAAAAAAAAAATCGATTTTGTCCCGTTTCTAGGAATGTCTTGATACCGGCTCTTTAAATTCTTAAACTGCAGTTGTTTAGGTTCACTTGTGGGGACCTCGGCAGCCTGCTCGGTACCTGGCAGTGCCTATCCGGTTCTATATCTCCTCCTCCTCCTTCCCGGCGCAGGCAAAGCCATGGACAGCCCCATACAGCACAGTACAGAGGCGACACCTGCCCGATCAACTCTCCACAGCGCAGCTACTGCTCGCAGAGCCCTGCAGAAATCCACATGCTGCCCAGGTGAGATCACAGCCTGGTGAGTTGTATGGTGCTCTGGGGACATGTATGGTGCTCTTGGGACAGGTATAGTGCTCTGGAAACATTTATGGCGCTCTGGGGACATTTATGGCGCTCTGGGGACATGGACATGTATGGTGCTCTTGGGGGACATATATGGTGCTCTAGGGACATATATTTTGCTCTGGGGACATGTATGGTGCTCTGAGGACATGTATTGTGCTCTGCAGACATGTATAGTGCTCTGGGGACATGTATTCTGTTCTGCAGACATGTATTCTGCTCTGGGGACATGTAATGTGCTCTGAGGACATGTATGGTGCTATGGGGACATGTATGGCGCTCTGGGGACATGTATGGTGCTCTGGGGACAGTATTTTGTCCAAATTAATTTTGTCCAAAACATTATGCTGTACACATCTACTATATTGACATAAAATGTTTGTTACCATCTTACTTTTTCATGGATATGGAATATTAAAATTGTCCAGTTTTTGCCATCCCAAAGTCCAGTTTTTGGCTCAATGAAATATGGTCAGCCTAAAAATAAGTCATTATAACAAGGTGAATAATAATAGTAAATAATGTATTAGCATATTTATCAACTTCTTGAAAAACTATTTCACCAACAGTAACACTTTATGTATTTTACTTGCGTAATAACACATAAAGCCATTTTACACTTCCTGTCCAAAAAAGTCACCATCTGGCTTTAGCTAAGCAAATAGATAAGAGCCTTCCACTGGATAATAGGTCTAGCTTCAGCAACATTATGGAAAAAGGTGGCAACCCTAATCTAAAGGCAACTTTTTTGTTTTTTTTTGGATGGAGTGGTGAGGGGTTGGACCATCTGTCAGCTTTTTATTGTTGCGTATGTCCCCATTAGGGAGACTCTTTCTAATTGTCCTGATCACCTGAATGAAAGTGAGGGCAAATCCAAAATTTTAGGTGCCACAGAACCAATGAGGACATTTATTCCTGGGACAACTGTCTAACAGGCGATTTCCTCAAATTAGAAATATATCCTTTCATTTCTTGTTGATTCTACAGGACAGGAAGAAATAAAATTTTCCAGGAATAAGACACTGATGATAGTTTTAACCCTTCCCTACTCTTTCCAAAATTAGAAAATTATGGCATTACATACAATATAAAATCTGTAGGTGTCAGCTATCCTGTGGGGCTTTATTTTTATGGGTGGTTACTTGCAGTTCTCCATATCAAAGTTAAAAAGTTAAAGTGTATCTAAAATCAAGATTGTAATATAATGAAGCTTATCAGTACTTAATGTGGTGGCTGCATTTGTTTTCTTTTTCCCTCTTTATACTTCATTTTCCTATTTTCACCTGGTATTTAGTATTTAACACACTTTCTGTTCTAGGTTAACAACGCACACTCACCGTACTGAAGAGAAGTAGCTTTGTCACCATAGGAAAGAACTTTAGGACAACTCCTCCTCTCTTCTTCTCCACAGCTTAAAGGGAAGGGGTTCTTTATTCTTCAGAGATTGCTGGAAACAATGTAACAGTGATAACAGTGCAGGACAAGCAGACAGCACAGAAAGTTACCAGCTGACAAGATTTGTGACAGGATTAACAGATCATTCTTTGCACTTTTCATACAGTTATATACCATAATGCTTTGAATAGTATATTTAATTGACCAAAACTGACCATACAAGAGTAGGCTATTGTTAGAGTTTATGTTCCTTAAAGGTTAAATAAAAAAAAACACCTCTGTACATGTAGATGTGAACTTTCTAAAGTCTGCTACATATTTTAATATATCTATTACTTTCTATTAACCCTTTTCAGTAGTGAACATTTATATGTAGGTAGAAGACCTCTATCAAAGATATCTTGGCTTGGAACCAGTAGGTTGAATCAATCGCTGGATTCTTACATCATTCAGAGATTCCAAACATGAGTCCCACAGGAGAAATAAAGGTGTCACTCACTCACAGATGGATTCCACAGCAGTTTGTAATGACCATGGCAGTTGGGTCAATCTAGATGTTTTGGTGCTTTCATCCCAGAGCTGAAGCTGCTGAGTGATATAAGAAAACCCTGAAACACCTTTATTTGGGTGCAGTAAGCCTCTGAAGGTTGAGCGTACTTAAATATAATGTTTCAGATTTGGGTTGATGACACAGGATTTCTTTTAGGACCCCAGTGGAGAGATCCCTAAGATACTCCCATCTGCTGCTAACACTGGATTCACCATTGACAGAAAAAGCAGCTCAAGAAGCGAGAAATCTATGCAGGTTTTGTATTAGCAGAGTCAGGAACTCCCATACTCCCATACTCAAATCTCACCAGGAAGGCAGAGATTCTTTGCACAGGTGTCCACGCAAATTGTGAAGATCCATCTTATTTGGACTGATCCTTTAAATTTTATGGATGGTAAATCCACTTGACATCCTTTGCTAGAAGCTATATCTGAAACTTGATAAATTGGGGTTTTAAATGTCAAACGAGACAGAAGTATAACAAAAACAGTTACATGAGATTCCATAAATAAACATGACATTTATTCTGTGACACATTGCACCTCTGATTAGATGTAATATGATTTGGTTTCCTCTGTGTGATCTTTGTCCTTCCAATAAGTAAGAGATACTTAGATCTCTCCCAGAGCACCTCTTTCCCAGGGAGGAGAATGGAACAATAACACAAATGGTCAAGGCACTTGAAACTTTCTGAAACTACTCTACAATACTATACTACTGTATTCTACAATACTATATTACTATATCAGTGTCAGAAGCAATGTAACTCTAATAGTATACAGTATACCACATTGACCCAAATATTCTGATGGGCCAGCAGCACATAAGACGGTGGTGTCTAGAAGAGCAAAACGAAACATTTTGCTTCTTTTATTCCTCTCTTAGCAGACCACTTCTAAATAGCAAATCCTGCAGTTGTACTAAGGAAGCAACAGCTCCAAAGAAATCACAGGACTCTCTGAAGCTCAAATAGCTTACAGTCATCTATTCTTCTTGTAACGTTTCATTCACACTTCAGCTCGGTTAATGAATGCACATTGCATTACACAATTCATGCCAAACACATCCCAACATGGACATGCACCGTTTTTTGATGTAATAGTACATCTGTTGTGGTGTGCTCCAGTGTAGGTGTGTTGAGGTCTACTGTATTCATGTGTTGGATTATGCATGTTGTTATATGTTGCTATGTCCATTATATCTCTTCACCTCCATTACATGCGAGGTGGGGAAATTTGTTGTTTACAGATGATAGCTTAGAAGAAAATTGTTTGTGATTTCAATACAGTTCACAGGAAGTTACGAGGGCACTGCATTTCCGGTTAGATTAGTAGACGATACACTGTACAAATTTTGGACAGTTCATTAGGAACTTGACAACATTAATTCAGTGGGTGCCCCTGTCACCACCCTTCCCTCTGGCATCCTTCGTTCAGAAAATCTAAGGATTAATGAGCCGGATGGAAAAATGTTCTGATGGCAGTCCATCAGCTGCTGTAATTTTTCAGGTAGTCTGACAGTGGCACCCCCACTGCTGTCAGAATACAAAAACCCAGTTGGAGGTTCATCCATCCATGCTGTGTATGGTAGATGGAGAAATCTGTTTTTATTTGTTCAAAAAATGTTTTATTGGGTTTTAAAACAAGAATCACAGAACCAAGATGAAGTCAAACATAAACAGTATGCAGACCAAAAATAGAACCATCGTACAATAAAATGGTTTGAGAAGATAACCGTTTGCATAAATAATATAGCAATGATACATTTGTAATAGGTGGTTTAAAATGACTGTGAGCCCCTATCATTACAACCCGACTATGTAAGAATTTCAGTCCATATCGGATGAGGATGAGAGGGGGTCATACTGAAGAGAGATTCAAGAAAGCAAGATGACAATTGAGACAGAGAGAAGACTAGGAAGATCAAAAAGTGGAGCAAAGGGAGAAGGGAAGGAGTAGGAAAGGAACAAGGGAAGGGTTGCCCCGGGGCCATCCGTATCATAAAAAAAACCCAGGTAAGGCAGCTACATTAGTAGCGTAAAAAAGGTCTGTGGTGTCTAAAGGTCTAGCAATCTGTGATTAAAGGATGGTGGCTGAAAAAGGTTCCCAAACCTTATTGAATCTTCGCATGCCCACCGTAAGTCATGCCAAGGGAATCTCTCATATTTTTTTCTTTCACTACATTTTTATTAATTTTCCAAATGTGCATATAATAAGACACACAGCAAGGTAAGTAAGCTGACGCAGCAGCCACAGTAGTCAAAACTAGGTATACATCTTTCAGAACATAATAAAGAACATGACAAAACGCTATATACTGTGTATGTAGCAAAAAAACAACAACGTTGGTCTCGTAGCAGGATATCCCTGAAACTCCACTGGATGCTGCAGCATCTTCTACCGAATACCAAGACCCCTATGCAGCCTTGGAGGAGGAATCTATTATATTTTTTATCATTCATCCCACAGGTTGAACAACAAAATATAACAGTGTATGGTCAGTTTAACAGGTACAGTATTTGCATATAATGTTCCTAACCTAAGAGAAAACAAATGCAGCCACCACATCTAAGGAATGGTAAGCTGCAATATAATACATTTGTGCTCGGGTTTAGATATACTTTAACATATTTACATTTATGTACGTTGGTATTGTGGTGCCTGCTGGTCCTCTGAACCAAATGTGTACTGTTCCGATGCATTTTCCAATACATTCCCATAGCACCACAAGACAGTCACGAGTCTCAAGTCTCCCCAAACCCCACTGCTCACATTCCCCAGTACTGAAGAAGCTTTAACAAAAGCCACTTTATCTGCGTTGTCCTATTAGTCAATACACGCAAGGACTCTGTGGAGCTTTACGGCAGTGTCTTTCTGTCAGATTTACTTATGTGAAGAAAAAGCAGGCCTTAAAGGAACAAAATATAATCCTTTTGTGGCAAAGCTCTGCATACTTCAGAACCAAAGAGTTTATATTATTGCTAATGAGATACAGTAAATGAGGCAAACTCTACTCTAAGCTTTATTGTTTCCAAGACAAAAAAAAAGGAACCATTTAAATAAAAATGTAACTTGTTCCTTGGAGTAAAATTGATATCTGGAGGAAGAAAAGGGGTAGTTTGGGAAAGAATTGTAAACTGAGACCAAGGGAAGATAAGCAATGAACATTTCATAATGGACTGTATCAAATTCTACATCTGGATAGGTCATTTTCTTCCAACTTTGCTCTTTGACTGTAAAGATTACCAGCAGGGATAACTGGGTGTTAATGTACACAATTTATCATCTGTATCGAATATAAGGCAGCTGATTAATCAAACTGATGTCAGTGTCCCTAAACACAATAGGGAGGGAGATTTATTACAAGGCTGATAGCGGAGATGGGTGAAGTTACACAAATATGTTTTTAAGAAAGTCACTCACAAATGCATACAGGATTGATCCAACAGCTTGGAGAGGGCACTAAATGGGAACATTAACCTGGCATACTTCAAAATATAGCAAAAGGAACTACAGTGTGCCATAGTCCATGGCCACCAATCAGAGGTCAGTTTTTAGAGACATACAGAAACAGAGCTGTTATTGGTTAATCCGGGTTATACCGCTTTTTAAATGGGTTATTAAAATGTCTAAATAATAAGGGCCCCAAGTGGCCACATTACCCAACTACTATGGTCCAATATACTGAGAAAACAGATTTCCTGTAGAATTGTTTGGTTCATTCCTTACTAGATCAGTTTTCTTTAAAGGAGTTCTAAAGCCACAGTATACAGTATACTATCCTGTTATAACACCAGCATTGTAGTAGGAATACATTCTATAGTTGTTTTTGATAATGCAATCAAAGCTTACTTGAAAAAAATCCCTTTTATGTAGTGAGTGCTGCCTTCTGTCTGCCCATCACAGTCTCTATTTCTTCCGAAGGATCGGCCGAAGCTACGGCCACATCCTTCGGCAGCTTCGTGAATAGACCCCTAAATATCCCCTTCCCGCAAGCAATGATAATGTTACATTGTTCAGACATTGAGGTGTAGTTCAGGAGGCAGGCTCTGTCAGAGTTGTGACAAGAAGTACATACTCACTTCACAGGGCTCAATTAAATTGTGTCGGTGCATTGAAGAAGTACATCCTATAGACATCTTCAATAAGTAAGTTTACAAACTTCTAGATCAATATGGTTATTAGGAGTGGGATAAAAGTAATGAAAATTCACTATAAAAATACATATTCATTTCATCGTCTTCTGCAGGGACAGCTCTATGGCCATACATGACAGGGTCATTTTAAACAAATTGCAAATCAAAAAACGTTTCTGCATTTTTCACCTAAGTTATGCATGGAGGTACAGGGTTCTAACCTGAAATGGCAACGTGCAGAGTGGTGAAGGTGTGTTTGCTTGGAATGACCCAACTGCGTAGCAAAATTTAAAGAAACAGAATTTGGCCTTGCACGTGATTGGTCAATTGAAGTGAACACAGCCTTACTTTGCTAAATTAGCATTCTTTACTTAAGTCTGCCATACACAGCTGGAATTCTGTCCATTTCCAGCTTAATTGGCTGAAATTCGAGTTGTGGGCGGCCCTTTTAGAACCACCCTGCTCATCAAACATCGACTGAGCCATCAAAGGTGCTGGATGGTAAATTGTTGGCCAAAACCTGACTTCATCCAATCAGCTGCAATCACTGTTCAGGTATTCTGACAGTTGCAGGTGCTTATTGTCAGAATACAATAGCTGGTAGGGGAGATTCCTTCATTCTCTATTTAGCATGGACGGGGAAATCGAGTGATCTCTCTCCTTCCACTCGTCGTGCAAACAATGCTGCACATTGTTTGTTTTTGTGTTCCATAATTGTGCATGCCACAAACAAAGTGTACGCTTATGGCTGAATACAAAGTAGGAAAACTAAGGATTCAAAAAAATTATAGTATGTACAGTATATGCCATTATGTGTTTGTAAATAATATTACCCTGAAAAAAACGTTGTAACCTACTTATTGAGCAGTATTACCATTTGTTTATCAGTTTCAGATTTTCCCCATCTATTGAAAAGCTGCAGGATCCTGTGTCTACCAATCATTTTAAGGCTGCTATTAACTATTCTGATCTATACCAGGTCAGAAGACTTAAGGTGGGTATACACGGTACGATTTTCGGCCATTTCCAGATGAACTGGCAAAACTACACACATTGGGTGCCAATCAGCTGCTTGTTCCGTTTGGGTATTCTGAAGGTCGCCGGCGGCTGCTGTCAGAATGCAATGCAAACAAAAAGGGATTCCACCATCCATGCACACAAGTGCATATAACATATAAGTGTGTATACCCAGCTTTAGAAGTGCAAGGTTTTTGAACTTTTTCATTTCTTGCCAAAATTTCCAATCAATTTAATAAAAAATGTCTCTTTTTATCATTTACTTTAAGAACATTCATTGGAGCTGATTTACTAAAAGAGTAGAGTCTGTTCACCTAGAAAGAAAATGTAACTGGAAAAAACACAAAACATTAGGGGGTCTATTCACTAAGCTGCCAAAGGATCTAGCCGTAGCTTCGGCTGATCCTTCGGCTAGCTTCGGCCCCAGGACCCCTTCGGTTCAGTAGAACCAAGGGTCTGCTTTATGGGCTATTCACTCTAGTCCGTACAGCTCCCGAGGTTGGCCGAGGGGCTCAGTCGATGCCGAAGGCATATGCTTCGGCTCGACTGAGCCGAGGTGAAAGCCGAAGCTGGCCGAACGGCCGGCCATTGGCCATCCAACACCCTGCTTCTGACAGCTGGGCGGAGCCAGCCGTCATCTCACGGCTGGCTCCGGCCACTTTCAGAGAGATCAGCGTCACTGGTTACCAGCTAACCAGGGACACTGTCATTACACACTGAGAGCGGCCTCTCCGTGTTCTCAGTGTGTAATGACAGATGGCGTTCCTGGTTACCTGTAAACCAGAAACGCCATCTGTCATTACTCTCCTGGACGCTCTGTGAGTCTAATACAACTCCCGGCTGCCCGGGAGAGAAACACTTTCTCCCAGAAAGGTTCACTCTGCTCGATCGAGCAGAGTAGACCTTTCCCTGCTCGTTTTTTGTTTTCTTCTGACATCGGAGCCGTTGGCTGCCGTCAGAATAAAAAAGATTCCTATTGACTATTTCAATTTGTAATAGCCAATAGCAGACTAGCTATTGCACCCGCCCACTGCTGTCAATCAGCAGAGGGGGACCTGCAGTTCTCCATCAGGTCCCCCTCTGGTGATTGATAGCAGCAGAGGGGGGGTGCAATAGCTAGTTTGCTATTGGCTAATGCAAAGGGAAATAGCCAATAGGAATCTAGCTATGCATTCCTATGGTGATTTTTTTTAAAATTCTGACAGCAGCAGCAGAACCGCCCAGCCAATAGAAAACAGTTGGGCGGAGCTAGCTGTCACTGCTAGCTCCGCCCAATCATTTTCTATTTGATTTTTTACTACTTTTTAAACTGTTTTTATATTCTGCTCGATACCACAGAGGTACCGAGCAGAACAGCCGAGCCGAATGCCGTTTGGCGGCATTCGGCTATTCACTCACGGCTGTTCGGCATCTATGAGAATAGGCCAAACAGCAGCGAGTAGCCTGCCGGTGGTTCGGCTTAGCCGATCCAGATGTTGGATTGGCTGAGTCGAACTCCTTCTGCACTTCGGGTATACGGCTTGAATCAGCCGTACCAGCCTGAAGTGAACAGCCGAACAGCGTTCGGCTCACTTCGCTTCGGGTCCGTTAGTCAGTCGGCTGCCTACGGCAGCTTAGTGAATAGACCCCTAAGTTAGAATAGCTTAAAATATATTGTTGGGTGTAGTTGGTGTTAAGTGATTTTTTCAAGTAATTCTTGTTGAATATAAACAGAAATGTAAGTTGTGGTTAAGTATTTTTTTTTATTACAAATTACTTAGAAATGCCATATGTTGAAAATACTTAAAAAGCCGATTGCAAAATGCTGCAATAATGTTTTTACTTAAATCCAACAAAATAGAGTCGATAAAAAGCAGGATGGAAATGTTTTTCTAAAACGGGTGGAATTCTAACAGTGAATGTGGTTTTGGTTTTGGGAAACCTAATTGATTTCGAAATGAAATGTTACAATCAAACAAACTTTTGACCAACATTGGTCAGGTCTCTGCTGACAATATCCAATGCTCTGATGTGATTTTGTATAAACGTTTTTACAAGTATCTACCAGGCTTACCTTTCCAGAGTTTATATGCCACCAGCAGTATCCTCTGCCTGGGACAATTTAAACAGTTTGATTTTTTTGTGCCCCATTCCAGTACCAGGGTAGATGTATATTTTCTGGCATTAGTATGCGGCTTGTAACTCAGAGATTGGTGTAATTCAGTGACAATTTCCTTGGTAGAAGATAATAGCCATGGTACCTCATGCTAAGCAGAGCATTACGTGGTTAAAGGCAGACAGATGTTTAATCAAAAATGGTACATGCATAGTTAACACCTCCTATCTTTTCTCTTCAAAGAAAAGGGAAGGCTCTGCACCAGTCAGAGATTTTCCACAAAATTGGACATTACCTGTGGCCAGAACAAGTGCTTCCAACATTCACACCCCATGCATAGCCCGACCTTGTCCAATCATTTCAAGCAATGCTCCGATCTGTAGCATCAGTTGCAGTGCTGTTATGCATGGAGGTATATGAAGTTAATGCAAATTACTTGAGGACAAGTCAGATTAAAAATAGACCAATGTAAGCTAAAATCCTTTTAAATGCCCCCCTTTTTTCTCTGTAAATCTGATACCGCAACGCATAAAATGATATGCACTAAAAAAACGTGTAAATAATGCAAAGTTTGTCATATATTTGGCAGTATGCAGATGATGACACAATAGAAAATAACAATGCTGCAAATCATTCCGTGTGTACTTGTGGCAGCTTCTGGCATTCCCAGGTTATGGAAACTTCCATGCATTTACTCTTCAAGCCAGTGGCGTGTATGTCTGCGCCCAATTCACCGGTATCCAACTTGATAAAAGCAGGAATGCATATCAAGAATATTAACCATAATCTGACGCTTTCTCAGACAGACATTGTATTCATTAATCTGTATTTTGCCTTAAGCCATCATGATTTCACCACTTACTCCTCCAAAGCTTTAAAATCAGTTTCCTTAGAGAAGACAGCTTCGGTCAAGGGGAATTTACACAACCTTCCTACATCAAACAGTTCCACTGGCTGCATCCAGTTGTAGACAAAGAGCGCAAAGATGTTTTCTTTATATACAGATGCTGCTTCCAGCGTAGAGCAGAACCACAGATTTGTACTATTTAAAGGGACAGCCTAGCCCTAAACAGCAGAAATCATAGGACAGAGACATAAAAAATAGCTCAAGTAAGATGCAGCTTCTGTTTTAATACTTACATGTGTGTAAAACCTTAGATTATTCATTTTTAGTTTATTCCAATATCAGACTATTAATTAAAATGTGTTTATTATTGCATGTATTTTAGGAGGAATGAGAAAGCAAAATCCAAATTTCTGTTAACACAGTTTATTTGACATAATCAACAACAATAATAATAATAACAACATTAAAAACAAATAATAATAATAATCATAACAACAATACAAATAATAATAATAATAACAACAACAATACAAACAAATAATAATAACAATGCAAATAATAATAATAATACTTTTTCAAATTTAAATGACTCTGGGATAGGAAAGAGGAACATTTCTTCCCCATTAAGATGAATCTTTGGTATCATTCACCATCATTTTTTATGTGATGTTCTGTGTTTCTATTGTTTTGTATTATTAACAATGTATGTGTTTTTTTGTTTACCTTATTGTAAAACACAAAAAAAATAGTAAAAATAATTAGCTCTATGGTAAAACCTGAAAAGACACCATGCTACAATATGAGTGAGGGATGTCAACTGGACAACATTGATTTTTTTTTTTTATTTGCTTATATCCTGTTTGATGCTATGACAATAAAGACATAATCACCAAAGGTTGTTCAGCTGCAATGTTAAGAATTCTGTAGAGCCACCAGCATGCTGTCATTCCAATCCTAGGTACCAAAAGTCAGAGAGCTGTGCCACAGGGATTGATGCACCACAGAAGCACAACACCACAAGTGTCCGCACCTTCTGCCAGTGAAACTGAACATACTAGGAAATGGTGAAGTCATACTTAGTCTTAGGAAATGGTGAAGTCATACTTAGTCTTAGGTAATCTTCTTAGTCTTTAAGTGGAACTTTTTGCTTTTCTTATTATTGTATAGTGTTACAACTTGTTTAGTTAGGTTATTAGTATAGTTTGAATTTCCAAATGTGTCCCCATTGCAGAGATTTCTCCTCACTTCTTGCGTGGTCTTCAGGACAGTAAGCAGAAACTTTCAAAAACAGATAAAAGCAGCAATAAAAGTGCTTTTTGTAAGAAGGCCAGGGTAGGATTAGAATCACTGTTGGGTGCCTATAGCTGTTCACCCAGTCACCACACAGGAAGTGAAGCTAAATTCTCCAATGGGGACATGGACAACATTTGAAGTCTGACACCGCTATTATAAGTCTTCTCTGCTCTTTTCAAAACTAAACAAATGTTTAGGCCTGTGTTCAGTTTATGTTGACCAATACAGCCATGTTGTGCCCCAGTTTACATTTCCACAAAATAATTGTACATTTTAATTGTTTTTTTTTTCTTTCATTTTTAGTTTGTGCTTTCTAAAAAGTTTCATACTGCTGCTTAAGAGTCGGAGACAATATACTGTATTTAGAAAAAGCAGAGAATAGATGGTTGGAATTCTGCATGGCGAGTAAAGCGTTAAGAAGTCAGGCAGCCGATTATGCATGGTACTCGCAGCAAATCTCCTGGAATCTATGACCAATAAACCAAGATAACTCTTAAACAATGATGCTGCTGTTTTACCTTGTTATGAAGATAATTGATTTTGGAATGTAAAAATTTGTGCTTTTTAGGCAAAATTAACTGAACAATGTCTAGAGGGTGTTTTCAGATGGAAAGAAGGTTCAATATTGACTGTTTAGGAAACTAGCGTCACAGGTTCTGTATTGTGTGTTTTAATAGCCGGTAGACATCACAACTTATACTTGTTTACAGGGGTGACATTTTAGTCATTTCTCCTTTTACTTGTTTGTGTAACTGGCTCTTTAATATTAAAGTGAAACGCCACTTTTGTGGAACAAAAAAAAAAAAGAAGCAAGCCTCTAGAAGCCAGTTATACAATACACATTGCATTTAGCAAGCTTCACAGCAGAATCATACCTGGATTGAGGGAGAATGGGACCTTATGCCCAGTAGTAACTTTGGCTGCCATCCCTTCAATTAACATTGATAAGGATTGTAATAGGCACACAGAAGTCCCCCATATGCATTCTATGTATTGCCATGACCCTTTTAGAAACCAATTGCATATAAGTACATTGTCCCTTGTGAAGGGACAGGCAGGTGCACAGCTTTTACCCATTTGTTATCCAGCTAGTTCACTGCAGGAGCAAGAAGGTTGTAGCAGGGTGCCCAATGGGTCCTCCACTACTGTCTTGGTTGCCTTGATCCTGATTTGAACATCTGTACTGTAAATACTAACACAGGGTACTGCAATCGCTTCCTAGAAGAGATGGCTAAGTGGGAGAACCTACGTGCTAAAATAAAACATTCAGTAGTGTTCTCCAAAGAGAAAACTGAATGTTATCATCCCCGTAGATGTGAAATACCCTCACCAAAGATGAAAGGCTCAATACAGAAAACCTTGAGTCAATGCTACGGTTTTCTAAAATGTTACCTCACGCATTTTTAGAGTTTTAGAAAGTCATAGCGGCTGGCTGCAGATTGAAATAGAAAGGTAATTTTTATTAACATTAAAATGTAAATTAGATTATGTCATAATTACAGGAAATATAGTTTTTTTTAGCAAAATTAAGCCCTAAGGAAAGTAAAGTGTAAAAAATAACAAATCCCTGGGAGCTAAGGGTTTTTGTCAGAAGAGACATGCAAAGTCTACTCTGCCAAAAAAAATCTTCCTCTTTTCTTCAACAATTTAAAAAAAATGTTTTGTGTAAACTGCACGGCGCATGCGTTGTGCAGTGTGCACGCTCAGCCCTTTCACGGCATTTCTGTGCTGTGAATGGGCTGGGTGCCAGGGAGGATGTAACTCCAGTGCATATATCACAAGACATGGCATCATCAGTGGCTACCCAGCAGTGGAAGAGGACTTTTATGAACCCAGATGTATTGGCGGAAGACATGGCGGCGGCGGGGGACAGTGATGAGGACTGAAGATCAATCTGACAATGCTGGAGAAGGGCAGACTTGTAAGGTAAATGTGCACTAATGTGCAAGTATGCTATAATTGCACATTAGGGCAAAAACAAAAAAATCACAAAGCGGTTTACTTCTGCTTTAACTATACAATAAAACAAAAGGAGCTCACTTGATGCCAGTGCTTTGTTACTGTTCTCCCAATAAGATTCAGGAAAATGAATACAGGGGATTTGTGTTTGGTGAATGTTACACTAATCTCAGTGGTTAAACCTTACAAATGCATTCAAGTACCTTAATTATTAACAAAAATGTATCTTCTTTGTGTATCACTCAGCTTAAATCCTCAAATCATCTCTGAATTGGTGCTAACACTGTCCTTCCTTCTAGAGGGTGGATACTTTTGTTCTCCATGGTCCCTGTGTGTGTTGTAAAGCAGGTTGTAAGATACATTTTTGTTAATAGTTAAGGTATTTGAATGTATTTTGTAAGATTTAACTCCTACGTTTAGTGTCACTCTACCTATCTACGTTACAAAAGTCATAGCTTCAAATACTATTATGGGAGAGTCCCTATTGTAATAAAAATAAACCCTGCAAATGGTCACGTCCGAACTGTCTCTTTTATCAATACTGAACAACTGCAAAAAAGTGTCTGATTTTTCTCACAGTATATAGAATTCTTACTGTATAATCATTTTCACTTTCTGGATCTTAAAGGAAAGATTAAATTTTTTTAAAAAAGAGCTGTTGAACGTGTTGCAAAAAGAAGTACTATAAATTCATATTTTTACTTTACAAGATTATCCATCAGAAAGTCAGCTGTATGTTTGAAAACACCACTCTCTGCTTTCAATATTTAATAATTAATATTTGAAATGCTAATAATTACAATACAGGATTTATATAGCGCCAACAGCTTGCACAGCGCTTATTACACCTTTATTGAATAACTTGAATAAAGTACATCTACAGCCAAAACCTTTTGTTGTTGTTTCAGATAAAGTGAGGAAGGAATAGTACTTTTGTCAGTATTTGCAATGTTGTCATCAGGAGAGGAAGTAATAAAAACATGTACATTATAGCTATAAAAAAAGCCTCTAATTTTTGGTAGATTAAGGTAGCTGGGATCTCTGTCAGCTTTCAATAGTTGTGTGTGTTCCCTTGGATTTCCTTTAAAGATTTCCCTTCATTTTCTATGGCTGCCGGAACAGCAAGTGAAGGAAAATCATTGGGCCACAGAGAGCAGTAAACCTGTAGAGATTCATGGATGCACCAACCGGGACAAGCCTGCAGAGATTCATGGAGGCACCAAGTGGGACAAGCCTGGAGAGATTCATGGAGGCACCAACTGGGACAAGCCTGCAGAGATTCATGGAGGCACCAACTGGGACAGACAGCTTTAAGACTAGATTCACACCTTTTTCTCTGTGTGTTCTTCTGTGCATAAGTGTGAATGGGATTTAAAGAACTGAAGGAGATTCTAACCCTTCCCCACATGTACATGAGCCCTTATAAAGTTGTGTGTTTTATAAATGCATTTAACGCTTGCAACTCCAAAGCAAGGGAAGCCTCATTCATGTCAATGAGTGACAAAAAAAGTGACAGGAGGAAGTGAGCCCAGTCACATGACCTGTCTGATTCATGTGATCAGCGCTTTTTCTCTAATCGGTAAGCAGAAAACACCCTGGCACACCAAATGCTCTGCAGCCCAGCCAGCATTTTATGAATGAAACATAAAATGAAGAGTGTAGTGAGGAGTATGCACTATGGTGTCCAGCTATGAGAAGACAGCAATGTCCTCTCTCCATTATGAATGGGTCCTATTGTGATAAAATAACAATATAGTTGTTGCCTGGAGGATTATCTGCCTTTTATGTGAAAGCACGTCACAGCAGCCAATCAGGTATTGGTGTTGTTACTCCGACTTGAACCGCACCGTTGAGTATTTATTGCTGTTTGCCTGCAAATGGTAACTGTTGTAGAACACAATACTTCCTTCCTACTGATATACCTAAAATGTGTGTTATGTTGCTTTATCTAGAAACAAATCTAATGGCTACACAGGCAGCACCTTACATGACGGAGCATCTTTAAAGTAATGACAGGCGGTAAGCATGAGCCTACATGGCTGTAGAAGTTCTGAAATATGTTCCAGACAGATAACAGGGAGTGTCAGTGTGGAGCCACAACAGGCGGCGAGGATTGATACGGCGCACACTCACTAACAGGATTATCAATTTTCCCCTTGTTTACATCATATTTCTTTTTCTTTGTTGTCATCAGCTCTGAGGCCAGGTGTGGGCTTACGTTTGCCTCCTGCGGCTGGATCACATGACTTCAACTATAATAAAACTAACAGAACTGATCACAGTGTAGGATGGATACACTCTACTTTGAGGCAATAACTTTAAAGTGTTTTAAACCATAATTACCATAATTACCCTCCTCCCAATTGCCCTCAAATTCACTTAAGGTAGCCATAGTGATCACAGGATGGGCAAATGTGCAAGGCAAGATCTGGCTGTCCTCCAATCATTTTGGATATGAGTTCCCTTCTAAACTTGCATGCTCAGGTCTCCCAGATGTGGATACCCAATGAATGGAGGAGGTGGGAAAAGTGGGCAGACAGCTCTTTTCAATACTGAATCCAGATCAAACAAATACATATTGCCCAGCAAATAATTTATTTACATTTTTGCCCAAACACTGACAGTCATCATGTTTCTGAATAGCTGCTTCTAAGTCTCTCAGCTTTGATTTCCCTGAATTTCCTGTCCAGTACAAGATCACAAAGGAGATCACAGTCTCCAGAAACTGTCTATTTATTGGTTTAGAGAAGGAAGGGAATAGGAAGGAGGAGAGGACAGCAGGGGGGAGAGGGGAGTGTCTTTCTTTCCTGTTCCTGTGTGTTTGTGGAGACACACCCAGCTTACCAGCACACACACACACACAGGTGGCTCCATAGGACCCTGTAAGAGAAAGGAGCCACCCTAAAACAGGATATTAGGGCATCCATTGCATAGCATCCATTGTAAGTGATTTAATCAGAATTTGAAATGGCTTAAAAGCCTTTTGACTTTAAAATCACTTTAATGATTGTTTTGTGTGTAGATTGTGTATAACAGCCAACAGTTCTAAACACCTGAAAACGGAATAGTCACATAGAAACAGTGGGCCTGATGTACAAATGTATATATATCGTGCTCATGGAAATGTATAATTTTGTCCACACTGTGTGTAAATGCACGTGGACAGGCTACAGTGAGTATAGTAGAAAATCATTAACACGGGTGCTTTGCTATATAATGTAAGCTCCAGCATATGAACGTATTCCAGTTAAGCCAGCCATGGCATGCCTAAAATAAAAAATGTGATTATCTCTTTTTGGGTCGATGTACCGCTGTTATAATTTTTAAACACACTTACCATATAGGAATAAACCTACATCAAGTGTGCATGGCTATCATTAAAGAAGATTAAAAAAAATCTTAATTGGTAAAAGTCCTCAGTAAACTGTAAAGGACTTTTCATGCATGATGGACCAGAGGATTTCATTGATCAAATTCTTTACCATACAAACTGTCCATTTTTTATAACAACCAATCACATTTCCCGATTTTGTTTTCCAATGTACAAGCTATTTTCATCTTACTTGTTGCAGAATATAATCTTTTTAGTCTTTTTGAGAAACAAGGTCCAGTGTTTCTTATGCTATTGTTGGTTTACAGGCTGTACAACAGGAAACAGTAAAATTATAATTGCGCATAAAGTATTTTACCCGGGGCAATGCACAAAACTGACAATACATTCTTAAAATAAAATGATACCTCTAATGGGGTAAAAGTGTCCCAACGACCGCATAAAAAGTGAGGGGAAGCAGACAATTAAAAGATGAGAGTTTTTAACCATTCACCTCTCTATAAATGAAAACTCTCTTATTGGTATTCTTTCTGGGTAGATTCTTCTTCCTTCCTGTCCCAGTGACCACAAGGAAGTGAAGGCAAATGTCATTAATGAAGATTGATTTAATTAAGGTATAGATCAGGGGAAGGCAATCTTGGCACTCCAGCTGTGGTGAAAATATAAATGTCATCATGCCTCTGCCTCTGGGAGTCATGCCTGTGGCTGTCAGAGTCTTGGAATGCCTCATGCCTACCCCTGGTATTGAAGGTGTACATTTACCAAAGTAAATGTTCGCTTGGCTTTGTGAATAAGTTAAAGCTATGTTCACTTTAATTATGTGCAACAAAAACATGCATCACTTATTAGGTTAGTAAACATTGATACTGATAAGTGAACATACTCTATTCCTTTAGTAAATCAACTCCAATGGGTCAAAGCCATCAACAAAAACCAAGCAGAGGTAGAGATGCAATTAGAAACAACAAAGGTCCATCAGATAGCAGGAAGGAACCAGGTAGCTTGCCTGACACATAAGTGCATGGTATATGTACTGGTAAATGAGTTAGAAGAAACAAAATATTAAGTCAGTATAGCGAGTGCTCAGCTGTACACCAAAGTTGAGATTTTCTGTTTATAGAACTGTTAAAGAGAAGCAGATTATCTTGATCACAAATGTGTTTATTGTATATCAAACACGTTTCGGGCCTTCTTCAAGGCTTTTTGTATGGAACTTGTGTCTCTGTTGTAAAATAAAGCATTTGAAAACCTCTACAGCTAACATAGAATCCTTTGTGAAACTCTCTTAACTATAAAAATTGAATTTTTTCTATATGATGGATTTTGAATCACTTTGCCTTGCCTCAGGAACAACACTACCATAGGAACATCCCTAAAGAACATCCCACTGTAGTTGCCTTGAAATGTGTTGGCTGTACATCTATGTGAACTATAAACACATCCATGATCAAGACTGATCGGCTTGAATTTTGTCAGTGAGTACTCGCTATACTGACTATTAAGTAGCAATAAAAACCTGACAGGTTTTCTAACAAATTCTGTTTCTATTCAAAATAAACAAAATGTTTGGGTCAATCTTTAATATTATACAGGTTGGTGAAGTATCCACTGTGCCCCGAGGTAATAACATTTTTCTTGGTGTCAATGCGGAACTGTAAACTGTGTAGAATCTTACCACATCTGCAGGTGTTGAAAGGAAATGTTGCTGCATGACTATATGATAAAACTGGGCATTTATCCTTAGGCACACGTGGCATGAAATTTCACCAAGGTGGCATGGCACTGTAGGATTCGTTTCTAAAGCACCTGGAATCCTCCTGTTTAGCTATACTGTCATTGTTGTCTAAGAAAACTTGTTGCCACCTCTCTGAAAAACTTCTACCAGTTGAAGCGGAAGAATCTGTGAGCTATGACGACTCGTCTCTCCTTCTGGTCTTTGTTATGTCGGACAGATCTGATATAACTTAAGCAAATATCTGTCTAAAGGTTCTTCAAATAGAAAAGCAGCTCTACCAGAAATCTAATCCTACAATTATATAATCTGCAGGCACATTTTGCTTTTTCCCCCTGCTAGACATTCTCACGACATCACTCCGGCACAATGCAACGTCTGCAAACACAGCTCAGTTAGTGTTCCGTGTTTACATAAACACGCAATAGGATCCAACATGTGAGTGAATGAAGCTCTATGGGGCTGGATGGAGTCACTGCAGGCATTATTGGCCTGTTACAATGGCATTTTAACTATTTCGTCGCTATAGTAGCCTATTTATTTCACAAATCCAACTCTAACTATTCAACAGTCATCAAATATATTCTATTGTTGGATGTCTAGTTGAATGGTTACAAGATACCCCAAGGAGAGTCAGTTCCCTGGAAAGTCAGGATAGTGTATTCACATTTTTACTCCTATTGTAGAAAACGATGGTTAATATGACTCTGCAGCTTAGCTTACTGCTGGTTGTTTAACCCAAACTAACAGACACAATGGCAACTGCAGCGGATTGTGGTGGTGTGGGAGCTAAAGAATTGTACAATACTTAAAGCATATGTCAAAGCAAAATTTTAAAAAAGATATTTAGTATGTCTCTGCAATTCATGCACATTTCTCCCCTGTGTTGCATCCCTTTAATGACCCCGCATGTACAGAAAAATACCTGTTGATCTACCAAAAATGCACTATTAGGTCCTTTTGTGGGTTGACAACACACAGCATATTTGTGGACTGTGTAGTGTCAGCCCGGCCCACTGACTTTAGCTAAACGACTCAAGCACTCTAACGCTCAGATCTCTACAAAATAAAGCTAATCATTCTGTAGTCCATGGTAAGAACTAGGAGGGGTTAGAAAGAAGTGTTCACAGGACACAGGACGCAGCTCTGAATTTTTACATGATCAACAGGTTTGTTTTTTTTAAAGATATAAAAAACGCTTCTAATGGTATATTTAACAAACCAAATAAGAGAAGTTAATTAACTTATCTTTCAATAACTAAATATATTTTTGTCTGAATTTAATGATTATTTGTTGACATATAAGTAAAAGCATACTAATTACTATAATTGACCCATGAAATCTAGTGTAAGTATCTGCCCCAAATGAGTTGTATAACAGAGGCCTACACCGGGCAACATAGTGGAAAGCCTAGACGCACAGGTATAATCCATGTTCAAAAGCCAAGAGAATATTAATAGTATTTTGTATACCACCATACATAAGAGAAAGCTATTAGATATTTTTACTCCTGATAATAATGCACAGTCTTTACAATTCCATCCTTTGAAATTGGACACAATGGTCCCAAGTGTACTTGGTGTTGCGACCTGTCGACCCCTGTGTCACTACTATGTTCTGTAATGATGTGTAGGTTGGCAGGAGGAACCACTGCAGGAGACTAAGGAGATTGACAGATCCAGAAGTGTCAGATTCCTAGAAGATACGCCAAACACATGGTGGAAGGTCAATTGGCTCCTGTCTAAATCGGCCCTTGTATGTATCATGCGAGATAGGGGCTTAGATTGTAAGCTCCTTGAGGGCAGGGACTGATGTGAATGTGCACTATGCAAAGTGCTGTGTAAATTGTCAGCACTATATAAATACCTGTAATAAATAAATAAGAGATAGCAGAGGATTTCTCTGGGACGGAGCGCCGTCCTAGGAATGCAGACAGTGGGCAAGGTATGTATTCCATTTCCTTTGAAGGTACGCCTTTTTCCCATTCTTTTATGACAGCATAGCCTTGATAAGTTCCCTTTTTTGTAATTATTTATTTTTCTACAGCTCTTTGGCAGATGAGAGAGACAGCGTTTAGCAAAATGAACGTAGTCAAGGGACACGCCCCCAGTTACACGGACCATGAAGAATGAACACACCAAAAATGATTGGTTAAATCACAAAATGCTTTTTTTTTTTTTAGTTGCTCTGTTTCCTTAATACCGGCTTTTTTAATAATATTATTATTAAAAATAACAAATGCAATAATGAATAGGTTGGTTAAAAGGTTAAATGTAATATAACACTTTTGGTCATTAAACAGTGCATTATTACAGATTTATATACATCAGAGCAAAATGAGGGATGACTCAAGAGGAATGATGGACAGAGGAATTTGATTCCAGCTGGGAGCTATGCTTTGGTCCCTCCAATGTTTTCAGACTGTACTAGTTCAGCTACTGTATACTTTGGATTGCAAAAATAGCACAGCAGACCACAAAATCCTGCAGGTCATGCATTGTGCATGTTGGGAGAGAAGCAATGCATGCAACGTAGTCAAAAGACATTTTTAATATTATATTACAAATTAAAATAAAAAATGCACAAAAAATGCATCAACACATCAAACTTATCTATATGTTTTTTATTTCCAGGAGGCCTCAGTTTAATGCAAGCAAACCTTTTAAAATCCTCTATTAGCATACAGACTGATAAAAAATGATAAAAAAATACAATCTGATTGGTTGCTTTTTACTACTTCACATTAGCGCTCTTTAAGCTTATGGTCTCACATTTGTTTGTATATGAAATAATAAATATGTGCAGCGTTTTATTGAATTTTAAATATGCGGTCTGATATCATTATCAAATGATATCATGAAAATGTAGGCTTTTCGCATCGTTTACTTCCTTGAATTATATCTATAGTCATTTACTAATATGATTTTCTTTTCTATTGCAGAATGGCCAAAACTCCTTCTGCTCTAAGTTACAATAAAGAATTTTCCACTCCATTAATTCCATGTCATTCATGGCTTCCAACAGCACAGTAGGAGGTTTACTCTAAATTTCAAATCAAATATTATTGCATCAATTAACAAGCATTGAATTTTCTATGAATTGTTGCAATATTGTGTATCCTGACAGCAGATTCAATTATGATGCTGTATGTCAGCGAGAAGAATCTATTAAACAAGTCAGTGTGGTTTCATTTTGCGAAGACGTAAGAGGATTATATGAAGAGCCACGGTGAGACGATAAACACAGCTGTAGAGAATAACTCTGTAAAGGAAAAGAAAATAAATAAATAAAAATGCATAATTTTCCAATTATTTTTTTCCTTATGGGAATGCAATTCCCGGAGTTACCGAAGTTTATTTTCTGCTTTTGAAAAAAAAAAGATTTGTCCATTATCTTGTTATCAATGTAAACATTATAAGAATACAATATATATTTAATTTTAGTGCACAAAAAAAAGTCATTTGCAAAAATAATTTTTTTTAAAATGTTGGTGCCTGCCAAAACAACTTTGTAAATTCTGTAAAAACGTGTAAAATATTTGTAGACAAGTGAAAATGAGAAATGCATCACTGATATACTGTACACTTACTGTTTAAGATTGTAAGTAATGTATTTTCTATTGTCATAGGTAAATATACATATTACAGCAGTTATACTGTACATGCCATAACATTTTTTCTGCACTGCAGTGTGGTTTGTAAATGATTATCAATGGGGCCTATCTCCGTCAGTGTGTCAATCATGTCTGCAAAAATTGTAATCTGTAAGTGTTAGAAGGGTTAAGAGGCCACACCAGGATTGTTATTATACTTAATACTACAATTGTTATAAATATTGATTATCAGGGGTCCAAACAGACCCCTGATATTTCCTTTTTAAAATAGAAAAAGAGATTCTATTCTATTCTATTTTTCTGCAGCCCCAGCACATAATGATCATTTACAATTAGGAGATAGTAAATATTTACTATCAACTCAGTCATAAATGGACAGGAAGCCTCTGTACTGAGTTGCTTCCCGTTCATTCATATGATGAGCATATAGCAAATATTTACTATGTCCACAATCATGAATGAACAGGAAGTGATGTATAGCACTTCCTTTTTATTCACAACTGGGGACATAGTAATCACTATGGGGTCTATTCACAAAGCTGGTTACGGCCAGATCCTTCGGCAGCTTTGTGAATAGACCCCTATGTTCTCAGTTATTTACAAACACCCATTGATCAGTACTGATCACTTGGTGTTTGCTCAGTACAGCGAAGGATTGGTAAATATTTAACATATTTACCGATCCTGAAGCTCCGACCATCCCACCTCCCTCCATAGCTTACCTGCCAGCTCGGCCCCCTGGCAGCTTCTCTCCTCCCAGCTGGGCACTGGGAGCTGAATCGGCTCTTTGTCCCCTCTGATCCCCGCTGCCTCTGCCGACACAGGCAGGGGAGAGCAGCGGGGACTGAAGGGGAGAAAGGCCAAAGCTTGCAGCCAATGCCCGGCATGGAGGAATGAAGGTGAGAATGCATTGAATTTTCGGCCATGTTTGTATTGGCATTTTGCACATAGTACCCATCATCCCATACATATAAATAT
>NW_017307465.1:235020-245172 GCF_000935625.1 Nanorana parkeri | reverse complement strand
TATATAGCTAGTACACTGTGATTTTTTAAAAATAAATGCTCTACAAAATACAACTAGAACGGACAGAGTGTGGTAAGTGTAATGTATTGATTTACATATCTTTTCAAGGTAAAGCTCTCCAAAAACTGTGCAGAATATAGCGGCACTCATTTCTTCTGGCCCATGTACTTTCTACTTCCTGAAAACAGAATGCACATGGATCAGAAGCATTAAAGTTTATTTCCTACCCAGGGGTGTCTACCCAGCTCTGCCCAGTGTCACGCCCAGCTTACTGGCATCACTGGTTAAGAGACAGGTGGGGAGATGTGTATAACCCTTCCACATCTACCTGCATGGCTCTTAGCAACTTGGGTTGCTCTGGCCAGAAAAGGGGTGGCAGGCAGCCCATATGACTCAAAGAGATGCCATCTGAGGCAACAGCCTCAGGCTGCCTCATTATAGAGATGTCTCTGTTCTTATGTTTTTAGTTGTCTATAGAGAAGGTTTACACATCAGACATAGGCAGCTTCTTTGGCTCGGAAAGTGAAGTCAGAGACATTTTGTTTAAAAAAGTGCAATAACATACACAATCTCTGAGGTCTTTAAGCACAGTATAGACAGGGTTAATTATGGTATATTTTAACTCTACAGCCCCCTCTCTACATTACATACAAGGAGAAAGCTAAGTAAGATTTTTACACAAGTACAAAGCACTTAAAAGGGTAAGCAGTCATTTTAAAACATGTTTAAGTCACACTAAGGGGGTTTTTCACTATTGAGCTGAAGGTGACAGCCGTAGCTCCGGCTGATCCTTCAGCTCTCTTCGGCCGTACAGCAGCCTAAGGCGGTCAAGCGGCTCAGCCAAGCCGAAGGCATATGCTTAGGCTCGGCTGAGCCGAAGTGACAGCCGAAGCTGGCAAACGGCCGGCCCCACAGCTCACGGCTGGCTCCGCCCAGTTGTAATGACAGATCAGTGTCCCCAAATGACCTGTTGTTCTTTTTTTCTTTTTCTTTTTTTAAATATCTTTCTGTTTTTAAATATACTATTTATTTACATTTTTAAAATATCTTTTCAACCTTTTTTTTCCCCGACTATTTTCGCTGACTTTCTATTCTGCTCGGTACCACGGAGGTACCGAGCAGAATAGCCAAGCCGAATGCCGCTTGTGGCATTCGGCTATTCACTCACTGCCATTCGCCCCCTATGTTGGATCAGCGGAGTCCCTCTGCACTTCGGCTCAGCCGAACATGCAGAGCATGTTTGGCTGACCGAAGAAAGCCGATGTACGGCTGAAATCAGCCGTACTGAGCCGGAGTGAATAGCTGAACGTCGTTCAGCTCTGTTCACTTCAGCTCAGTTATTCACTCAGCTGCCTCCGGCAGCTTTGTGAAAAACCCCTTAAATGTCTAGTAGCCATCTCACAAAGGTGATGGGGGCTACATAGTATTTACCATGTTCATGTAATTCATGTTAACTGGCTTCAGTTTAAATTGGCCCTAGTATATGAATGCATGTGAGATATGGACCTTAGATTGTAAGCTCCTTGGGGCAGGCACTGATGTAAATGTGCTGTATGTAAAGTGCTGTGTAAATTGTCAGTGCTGTACAAATACCTCTAATAAACAAAATATTCATATAGTCAGGGGAACCAATGCTCATCGCCTCCAGAAATGGGGGCACTAGCCTGTATATGTAATGTATCTCTCAGGAGGGGCACGTGTCATTTTTTTTTAATACTTGTAAAAAATAGACAAAAAATAATGGAATTCAGAATTCATTGCGATGAACTTAAATTCTGCTGTCTTCCAGGTTTCTACAGCTTTCATCCTACTGTATTCAAAGTCAGCACTTTGGAATTACGTGAAGAAAGCACTGGCCATGTCATATTTCAAATTTTATAGACAGGCTCCTTGAGTTTGACAAAAACGTTAGATGACATTCACCCAGTATGGCCTTGTTTGGGCAGACATCAACAAACCAACCATTCCCAAATGGACAGATTATAGATGACACATAGCAAGGAACTCCGGTGTTGGTATACAGCCCCATTCAATACTATGAGGACTCAGTAAGCTTGATGCACTTAAGGAGTAGAGTATGTTCACTTTGCAAAATTAATTTTCACTGAAAGGGAATTTTTACTTAGCTTAGTGAATGTGGTAAAAAATTGCCGTACAAAATAAATATATCAAATGACATGCAAGGGAAATTACAAATTAGGATTTTTGCTTGCACAAAAGTCAGTACAACTTCATCTCATTCACTAAGCTAAGGAAACATTCCCTTGCTAAGTGAACGGTCTATACTTTTTTAATGACTCACCCCCTGTGTGCAGACTTAGCCATTGCTAATGAGAATTGTTGGCAGCTAGGGTGAGGGTTAGTGCAGTTTAGCTCATACTGGTTGAGGCAGTTAATGTTGCTACTGACAAATATAAACGAATAACATGTATTACTGTGCACGCCAACTATAAATGATGCTGTTCAAACTGAAGCCAGCAGAGGGAGATCCAGTGCAACAGCTGTAATAATCTAAAGAACTAGAGTTTAGTAAATAGAGATCCTATTTTATCTAATACAGCACTGTGAATGGTCACAGAACTGATAATAATAAATTATAACTCAGTTCACTAAAGGATAGGGATTAAAGGTTCTGTACAACAAAATTGTGATGTTTCACAAAAGCACACATAAAGATTTCCAGTGGATGCTAATATTTTAAAATGACCTCTGGAGAAGGTAACCTGATGTTTCTGAGCTTGTCATGAACAATAAAATCTTGGAGCTCTAAGAAACACTGTCTACACACACATGACATGTTTATTAAACTGAAACATAAAACTGTACTGCGTTATAAATTACATTTCTAAATTTATATTATATACCATATAGTTTGCCTTACACCAAAAACTATTGTCCTGAGATAGGGTCACAGATGCATTTCACCTTGAAGTTTCATTAACCACACGGGTAGTTGAACCCACAAGAGCAGTTCTAGGGTAACTGCTTAAATAAAGTGAATAAATAGCTAGTTAAAACCAATATAAATGTTTCCTCCCTTTTATGCAGATTTTCTGTGAAGAAAGGTAAGGGAGAGTCTGATGCAAACATTAAAAAGCACGGTTCTAATAAATTATAAAAATAAGGTTCTAATATATTACAAAAAGACGGTTCTAATACATTACAAAAAGACGGTCCTCATACATTACAAAAACACGGTTCTAATACATTACAAAAAGACGGTTCTAATACATTACAAAAAGACGGTTCTAATACATTACAAAAACACGGTCCTCATACATTACAAAAACACGGTTCTAATACATTACAAAAACACGGTTCTAATACATTACAAAAACACAGTTCTAATACATTACAAAAACACAGTTCTAATACATTTAAAAAAATACGGTTCTAATACATTACAAAAACACATTTCTAATACAATAAAAAAAACACGGTTCTAATACAATTAAAAAAAAACTGTTCTAATACAATTTTTAAAAAAACACAGTTGTAATACATTACAAAAACACAGTTCTAATACATTACAAAAGCACAGTTCTAATACATTACAAAAACACGGTCCTCATACATTACAAAAACACGGTTCTAATACATTACAAAAACACGGTTGTAATACATTACAAAAACACAGTTCTAATACAATAAAAAAAACACTGTTCTAATACAATTTTAAAAAAAACACGGTTGTAATACATTACAAAAAAACGGTTCTAATACATAAAAAAGACAGTAATACTGATTTCTGACAAACCATTGAGAGCAGAAGGTACTTGAAGTGGGGAATCTGACATTATTTGAAGATCTCTGTCTAAACAAAGCAGGGAGTAAGCATGCTGTCTCAAGAGTGTATCATATTTTGTTAAGGCATGTGTTCCCGGTCCCCCTTATTACATCAGGGAATGGGAAAGAGAGTTGGGGCATTCAGTACCGGAGGAAGAGTAGGATAAAGCCTTTTACCTGACTTTTAAGTCTAGTGTAGCAGTAAAAACGCAGGAAAGAAACCTCAAAATATTAACAGGATGGTATAGATGCCCACCAGTTTTACATAGAATAAACCCCATAGTTACAAAGAAGTGTTGGAGATGTGGAATGGGGAGGGGACAATGTTTCATATCTGGTGGTTTTGTCAGTTGCTACGGACATTCTGTAGCTCTGTTTTTGACGGGAGTGTCTTTGTCTTTGGTGTTATTATTGATTCTGCCGGGCTTACCCGCAAAGATCAAGAGAGAACTTCTTTGTTTTCTGCTGTCAGCGGCTAGGGCAATAATTCCTAGGCATTGGAAGTCTACAAACTTGGGAGTAGGTATGTGAACTCAATCATATAATGCGTATGGAGGAGTTTACAGGGCGAATCCACGATAGGTATTTTATGTTTGAGGGAACATGGAGCGCCTGGATTGATTTTTCTACCTCCCAGAGAATTCAGATATATCTGTAGCCAAAATGCAGGGCCAATGACACGAAGTTGATGACCCAATATCCAAGTTCCCCCCTCCTTTTTTATTTCCTTTTGTTTTTATTTTACTTTCTTGTATTGTTTGTCAAAAAGGGTGGGTGGATGTGCGAGGGTTTGTAGGAGATAGGTGAGGGAAGAAGGGGTATGAGGGAGTGTGAAGTATGGGAGATAGAGATGAAAGAGTGTTAAACTTGTTTTGATAATTAAGAGGCAATAAAGTGGATAAGAGGGAAACTTACGTATATTTAAGTTGATATGTAGAAGCTGGAATGAGGAATTTAAAATGGTATAAATCTATGTTTTATATACTGTATTAAGTGGATCAATTATGTAAAAATGTATTGGAAAAGTTTCATAAAATATATTCTTAGCTGCTACGCGCTGTAAAACGCTCAACATGTGAAAACCAATGATTGCCTATGGGCATGGTTCCCACCTATGCCCAAAGAAGTACAGGAGCTTCTTTGGGGCGTTTTTCCATTGGTATTCCCGAGTGTGGATTGGGGTTAACAAAGCAGTAACCCCGAGCCACACTCGGGAATACAGCGTACAGGTCTTACCTTGTCCGCGATCCCCGCTGTGTCCTCCGCGGCTGCCGACTTCCGGGTTCCGTCCCTTGCAAGCAACCGCGTCGCAGGGGGCGGAGCCGGCGGGAAGTTTGAAAGGGAAAAAAAAGTATTTTTTGAAAAATAGAGAAAATAAGGGGAAAAAAATCATACCGCCAGTGAAACGCGCGTTTCACTGAACGGGAAACCGTGCGAAAAAAGGCGAAAAAAACAAGCTGAAAAACGAGCACAAAAAATACGCTCAGGTGTGAACCCAGCCTTAAAAAAAACAAAAACAAATGTTCTAATAAAATATAAAAACACGGTTATAATACATTGAAAAAAACCCCACAGTTATAATACATTATAAAAACACAGTTGTAATATGTCAAAAAAACAAAAAACACGATTATAATACACTGAAAAAAAACACAGTTATAATACATTATAAAAACACGGTTGTAAAATGTAAATAAAAGAACACGATTATAATACATTGAAAAAAACAGTTATAATACATTATTAAAAAAAACACAGTTCTAATAAGTTTAAAAAAAATGGTTATAATATAGTTCATAAAAAAATCTTGGTTCTAATACATTAAAAAGCACATCATCAATGAAATGTAAAATAACACAACATCCTCCTCCTCGATATTATAGGAAACTTATATGAAGAGAAATACAGGAACTGCTATGGCCAAAATTCAGATAATAAGAATCAAATGTAATATTCAGGACAAATTTGACAAACGTGAGTCCCTGAAAATTCAGAACACAAATCAATTTACTTTCTTAATATTAGTAATCACAGAATTCAGAGCTAAACTCTCTCCCGAGATTCATGAACGTGGATACTCTTGGTATAAAATTAAGTGTAATCTGATCATTTACTTTTTTTCTTTTCTGCTGCTAAAATGAGGTAACATTAGATCACTTTTAGTAAATCATATGACAAAATATTATTGGAATTCCTTAGAAAATGTGATTTACTTACAGGTATCCTTGGATTAAATTCTATTGCCGTGCCTCATGGGAAACAAATGTAGAACTTAAATTCTAAATGCAGCCAAAACATTTCTTTTCCTTTTTGGAAAGAGTAGGGAAGGGGTAAATTTCCAATCAGATTTCTGTTCCGTCTGTGTCTCCATCAGGCAGATTTACCCTCACTTCCTGTCCCCATGACACTACCAAACAGTGAAGAGAACAAGATATCAGAATATTAGACATCCAATATAATAATTATAGGAATCGTCTGCAATTCTGAGTCACCGGCTTACTACACCTATCGTTTTTTTCTCGTTCAGCCCAATAAAAGTGTGGATGGGGAAGTCCCCCCCAAGAAGTTAGTGTATTATGACAGTGGTGGATGTGCCACTGTCAGAATAACCGAACAGTTTGGCCAACAATTTTCGGCGTGGCTCAAGCATGAATGGGTGCTGACGGGGTCCGAAATTTGAGCAGCGCATGGCCAGGTTTAATGTAATATTAACGTCAAAAGGTTTTTAAGCCATTTCAAATGCTCATGAAATCACTTACAATGAATGCTGCTTCTTGATGTTTAAACATTTTACAGGGTTAGTCACAAAAGGGTGAAGAGTTTGGAGAAGGGAACCATCTAGGACAACATAGCTGAACTGGAAAGCGAGCTGAATTGGAGAATTTTTCCAAATCAGCTATTACAGTGATCACTTCTCCTGCCTTCTCCAGGCTCTTCACCCTTCTGTGAATATCCCTGTTAGCTTCCTGCACAATCAGCTGGTTCCCTAAGCACGGCACCTGATATCCTGTTTTAGGATGGCGTCTTTCCCTTGCAGGGTCCTATGGTGTCACCCTTGTGTGTGCTAGTAAGCTGTGTGTGTCTACAAAAATACAGGTACAGCAAGGCAACTCACTCCCTGTTCTCTTCTTCCTTCTCCAAGTTAGTAGATGGATAGCTGTTGGAGACAGTGCTATCCTTTGTGACCTTGTACTGAACATGAAGTTCAGGGAAGCAGAGCTGAGAGAGATAGAGCCATCTGGAAACATGGAGAGTATAAGTGCTTGGAAAATAAATGCTTTGCTGGGAAATGTATATTTGTTTCATCTGGATTCATTAGTGAAAAAAGTTTCAGAGCTTAGTAATTCTTTACACGGTAGGTTTTCCTTTTAATAGTTGTCAGCTATGTTCCTGCTACAGAATTGATGTTTCTACACCTTCTCAACTATTTTTCCTAACAGAACTTTGCATGTTTCATATATACAAACCCAGGCAGCAGGTGGAGCCATAGGCTCCATTTCATGTTTTCATGTTTGCCAGACTAATCTGAAACGCTTTGCTGAACATAGACTGTTGTTTACAGAGCTGAATGTCTGAAGCTCAGATTTACAAATGCAGCTCAATAAGTCTAAAGAGTTACTGCTTTTTCCATCATTCTTTTCCTCACTGCCTGTTCAGAAGAAGCCATGAGAAGGTTCAATCAGAAACGAGAGAGAGAGAGAGAGAGAGAGAGAGAGAGAGAGAGAGGCTAAAGGTAAACCGCTTCTGCTTTGCTCTCTGTTTAGTGAAACACATAATACTTTGTGACTTCTGTTTTATGACTGCATCCTGGATTAAATGTTTATTTGTAAAATAATAATGTTATTTAGCTAGTAACAGAAACAGCACAAAACATTAGTATAAAAGCTTATAAACCTAAAGTGACACTAAATTTAGAAGATTAAATCTTAAAAATGCATTCAAGTCCCTTAAAGGAGAACTATGGGGAAAAGCCCTAACCCCATAGTTCTGCTTTAAGGGACTTGAATGCATTTTTACCTAAGGGTAACGGGAGGACACAAACTAGCGTCCTCCTGTCACCCTAAGCTCAGTATACCGCGAGCTACAGCTCGCGGTATACTGAGACGCCGCAGCTGAAATGGATCCCGACAATTATGTCTGGATCCGCACAGCTGCGTGAGTGACAGCTGGCTCTGCCTATCTAGAGGCAGAGCCAGCTGTACCCACCCCCTCCCCCATCCATTACCGCCAGTCAGTGCTGGAGGATCGGAGCGGGGAGAGGGGAATCAAGTCCCTCCCCTGTCACGGCAGAGAGCTGTGACAGGATCGAGAAGTGAGCGAACGCCGGTATGTGTTCGCTCACTTCCCGATCTACTGAGCCGACCTGTGACAGTCTCATTGTCACAGGTCGGCTAGAACTATGAGGTGAGTGAAAAGCACTCACCTCATAGTTCTCCTTTAACTATTAAACAAAAATGTATCTTATTTGTGTATCACTCGGCTGTAGATCCTCAAATCTCTGAATTGGTGCTGACACTGTCCTTCCTTCTGGAGGGTGGCTACTTTTGATCCGCATGGTCCCTCTGTGTGTTATAAAGTAATCACCACTCCAAGCTCGCTCCTGTGATGGACTACAATCTCACGTTCAGTTTACTAATTTGTATTGAAATTATAGTCCATCCCGGGAGCGAGCTCAGAGTGGTGGGTACTTTACAACACACACGGGGACCATGGGGACAGGTCACAATTACCCACAGTGGTGGCATGACCAGCTTAGGAGTTCAACTGGTGTCTCTGCGCACAGCTGCCAGTCAATCACTGTAACAGGAGCTTGTGATTCCGCCATTCATGAAGTTCTCAGGTGCATTACACTTGCAAACATTTTTTTCTTCAATATACCTGTTATTTTAAAGGATTGCCCCCTCACTTGCACTTGGTGTGAAAAGCAGCGGCGTCCCCTTCTGGGTTCTGCTATGTTGTAGTCCGGTGACAATGATTTCAGGGTCTCTGGAGCTGTCAGTCTTCTCTGTAATACCACATATGCATAGATATTTGGCTGCCAGGAGCACTCATTGTATTCCTGCCATGTGAGCACTAAAAGTCACATGATGCCATTTGTTCACATACTGAAAGGGTATCAAACCCAACTACAACATGAATTATATTGCAGTTCATCAACCCTTAGATGTGGTGACTGCATTCGTTTTCTTTTTTCAGGTTAAGAACATTTCCAACACATACAGAAAATACCCGTTGATGAGAAATGCAGAGTCCTTGTCACTTCTTATGAATTGAACTACAAACCCAAACAATGTTCTATTCCTTCTGTAAACTACTAAATCCCCCCCCCTTCCCCCATGTAAAGTAGATGAAGAGAGACAGACATGTTTTACCCATATCTTTGATGTGACAACAAAGGCACCTTTACAAATGTTTAGTAATGACAACCGACAAACAGGCAGTTCTAGAGAATTTTTGGGGTTTTTATTCTTTGCATACTTTGTTTTTCTTTCTCCCCATTCTTCTCACAGTGGCCATTTTAAGTAAGGGCAGGTTAGTAGCTGTCCCTTTCCTTTACGTCCTGGAACTCTGGCACATGTGACTTGGACATGTGACTTGGACATGTGACCATCCACATCACTTCAGGGGGGGAAAATGCCTTTCCCTGGGATCTTGTGAGATTACAGATGAGATTTCCCAGCAATGTTCTGCTGATGTAACCTTCCCAGTATGCAACGTAAAGTAAGTGCAAAGTAACAGAACAATGTTTGTTTAACTAATGAATGTAAGATGATTTCATATCAACATGCAGAGCTGTATGCTGATGTGATTTTTAGGGAAAGGGGGTAAAGGTCCGCTTTAAGCCCAGCTACACAACCATGGTCCCCTCCACAGATACAGTAGAATAGGTGAGTGTAGCTACCCAGGAACAGAAAGTGTTATGCGCAGGGATACCAAATAAAGAAAAGCCTAAAAAACTAATGCAATCAAGCTCATTTAAATACTAGTAAGCGGAACTATATCAAATTTTTGTTTTGGAGTTTACATACGCTTAAGGTAGCATTAAAGTCTGGGCGTTTTTTGCCTTAATGCATTCTGTGCATTATGATAAAAAAAAACGCCCTGTACCTTTGTCTCTCCCCTGCCCCCCCACTTACCTGTCACTGTCACCGGTCCCGAGCGATCCTCCGTTCCCCGTTCTTCCTGGCTTGGGGGGGCATTATGGCAGAGGAGCCATATGTTCCTTCTGTTATCAATCAAACTGTTAGGTGGAGAGGAAGAGCGTGGCTTGCCGCAGGGCTGTGTGTGCCTATGGACGCACACAGCTACTGTGGGCATGAGCATGCATAGGTGCCTCCACAACAGCTAATGGCGGCACCTGTGCAG
>NW_017307465.1:211073-234935 GCF_000935625.1 Nanorana parkeri | reverse complement strand
ACTGTGGAGGGGGGCGGGGGGGGGGGGGTGCGCTGCAGGGAGGGATCCACTAGAAAACGAGAAACTTTGAAGATAAAGAAAAGAAGACTTATGTAAAGGTGGGCCTCCTAGGTGGAAACATTAAAAACAACAACTTTAATACCACTTTGAACGTGCCAAGTGTCATGGCCACTTTTACCATCATACAAAGTGACATTCCACTACAGTCTGCTACTATTGTGAGGCTGTGCCGGGATCATAAATGATATAGTGATGGGGGACTGCATGAAACAACCACTTAAAGCAACAGCTGACACGCAGAAATAAAAAGGTCAGTGTTCACATACACACAGCATTAATTGTGTCTACATTTCCACATATCACAACAACATCCAAACATTTCCTGTTACACAGAGAAGATTGTTCATGCTGTGAAGATCTGAGCATCGGGGAATATAGGCTGCCCCTATCTCGGTGACATTTCAAGCTTTCCCTTTTCATCATTTGCACACAACAAGACACTAACAAGCATAGAAGAAAACATTTTAATGTAAGATAAATGAACTGAAACTATCGACCAGAAAAGTTTGTCCATAAAAAGTAATAACATCATTACAATTCAGTATAATAAAATACCATACATGTATAGAAAGTGAGACATAGATTATCTTTTGCACTTATAATCATTATTACAAATCAATGTTACTGCATCTATATAACACATTTATAAATGTATCCATGACTGTGTAGTGTCATCATGATATTTCAAATATCTGCTTCATGTAGAATAATTTAAAACATTTTTTTTTAGAACACCTAAAAGCCAACTCTGTTTAGAACTCACATTTCAGTCATGGATGTCCAAGAAGGGGTTCGGTCACTGGCAGCTTCTTATATTTCACACAGGCTTCAATAGGATCGAGATTTCCTGGCACAAGTTTGTGTCTCCTGTCACAAGGCCATAACAAAAGTGTCACTTTTTTCCAGCAGGACATCAATGTATCCTATATGACATACAATCCATCAAGGATGTGTGACACCAATGTTTGGCTTTGTCATGACTGCTGCAATTAGGAGGGACAAGATGTTCATATAGAAATGTCACACCACTGACACCCCTGAGAGATATATAAAGCTGCAGTGCAATCAAAACTGAGCTACTAGGATTTAGTGGAGTTGACCAATAAATCTAATATTTTCTATGTTATATTTTTCAGGCTCACTCACACTTAGGGTTGCCACCTTTTCTTCAAGCGAAACCCGAACACTCAAGCGACGCGCGGACATTTTTTGGGGAGAATGAGTGGGGGCTTATTCATATGTAAATAGCGCTGCCCATTCCTATGTAAATATCACAGTTGAGACTATTTTCATTGGGGGTCGGTAACTCCTAACTTAATTTTGGTTGCCCGAAGTCTGCCTGACATCTTGTGTCCGGGTTTCTGCTGCCAGGAAACCCGGACACAGCATTCAAAACCCGAACTGTCCGGGTGAATCCTGGCAGGCCCGGCGCTACCGCAAGGCAAGTCAGGCGGCCGCCTGAGGGTGCTGCAGGGTGAGGGCGGACAAAACAGAGCATTTTGACAAGTACTTGTACGGGGGTTGGTTGCGGGGTGGGGGGGCGCAAAAATTTAACTTTGCCTGTGTTGGCAAGAATCCTAGCACCGGCCCTGAATCCTGGACAGGTGGCAACCCTACTCACACAGGTGTGTACATATCTGTATGGAATGCATGCCACGCAGGGACCGGCTCCCAGGAGGGACAGGGTGCAGCCACCTATACCTCCCTATGGGAGGGCCCAGCTGCACATAGACCCAAACCTGCACATCTAGACTAGAAACACAAAGCGCACGGCTCACCCCTGTCATGCATCCTTGTAATCCACATTTGGTGCACGGATGACCCTCTTCTGGAGTGATAGACTCAAATACTGCAGAACCAGCACACGGTGATCTTCCAAAGAAAATCACACTTTATTCCACATGCTTCTATACAAAAGACAACCGTAGACAATGTCTACTACTGGCAGAAGAAAACCCAAAGCCTTGTTTCCACTTAAAGCCTACAAACAGACAGAATGATTCACAATGCATTGCGTATAACGGCTGGACAGTATGTAGTAAAGAATCACTGTAACTCAAAAGCACAAATTCAGTTTACAAAGGGTTATCAGGTTGGCTGGAAACTGTTTCCTCATTTTTCAGTTAAATGCATGAGATAAGGGGACGCACAATTCACAGCCTACAGGGAGCTCTATCATATGCACTACATAGTGGGGGTAAATGCTGAATAAAAAGGGTTTCATCTTTAGGGTTCACTGATACTGGCCCCCAACACACACAACCCCTGGAACAGCAGGTTCACATACTAACTGTACAGACTGTGCTACTAGACAGGGGCCCAAAGGGACCACAAGGAAAAGCCACATTGTGGGACCAGAAGGCCCAGACAGAGGAATGTCCTCCTCAATATAAAATGTGCTGTGCTGTGGAGTTAGGCACACAATTTGTTATGAAGGAGTGCTGTAGGGGAACTGCATTGTGAGCTGAGGCAAAGAATGGCGTAAAGAAATCAGCGGCGTGTACTGCATATATATCACCAGAGATGCCCTCTGCGTTTCCGACAGATTTTGACCAGGTAGCACCATTGCAAAAGGGCAAGCATAAATAAAGAGCAACTATACTGAGCGTCAAAGGGGAGACCAAAGAGTTTATGTGCACAGGGGCCCCCTGCCGTCCATCAATAACCGAGCACATTGATGGTGCTGCCCACTGTTCTCCTATGTATACCCTATAGCAGGGGTAGCCAAACTCTGGCCCTCCAGCTGTGGTGGAACTACAAATCCCATGAGGCATTGCAAGATTCTCACAGCCTTAGACATGACTTGCGGAGAGAGTTGCATCATGGGATTTGTAGTTTCACCACAGCTGGAGGGCCGGAGTTTGGCTACCCCTGCCCTATAGCATTGCAGCACATTGGTCCACATCAAGTTTCTGCTCCTATATCAGTCACATACCAGCACACACATCACTGCTTCAAGGCCAACATGCACAGAGCAGTAGGTAGCGCCATCAATGTGCTCATAGCTGTTGGGAAAGAAGGTGGGCGGGTGCAAGAGACCCTTAGGGCCGGCGCACACCTAGGCGATTTATCGCGTGGTTCGAGTTGCACGATATTGCGCAAAACACAGATGCGCATTGAAGTCGATGGAGGCTGTTCACAACTTTGCGGTTTGTCGCGCGAAAAAGGTGCAGGAGCTATTTTCGGACGGTTGTCGCACAGTTTGGGTCCCATAGACATCTCTATGCATTGAAAAACGCGCGACAAGCGCAAAAACAGCTCAGCATCTGAATCGCCTAGGTGTGAACCTAGCCTCAACTGTCTTCTGCTTAGGATGTTACAAAGAAGATCGGAAAACCCATTGCTGACACCTGACCAGAGTATTTACCAAACTGCATGGGAGAACGTCTGTAAGGTCAGCACTCCAGCATAGTTCCAGCTAAGGAACAACTCCGGCCGGAATAGAAATGAACCCTTGCAGTGGGGCTACTTCTGCACGGCAAGGGGTAACTGCTTGCTTTGGTCTATAATTTAAAAAAAAAAAAGATATACTTGCCTCATTCTAGATCCCGTCTGGCTGCTAGTCTAGTCCCCACAGCCTCTCCTTCCCCCAGCTCCAGCGGTCTAATGACCTGTGAATTATCACATCTAATACAGTGTATTAGACGTGAGGACACTGAGGGACATTCCACTGCTAGTGGGTAGAGGGAGAGAGGTAGCGGTCTCTGCCACAGGATCGGGGATCAAATAAGTATATCTTCCTTATTAGGTCCCCTAGAGCAAAACAAGCGGTTACCCTTGGAGTGTGGTGGTAGCCACACTGCGAGGGTTCATTTTTATTGTGCCTGGAGTTCAGAACAGCATTTTTCAGCATGTAAAAGCAAACATCTAAACACTCACGTGTTACACTGTCCTCAATCATATATGCTGTACCACCACTGACAATTAATAAAGTGCGGCTTGTAAAAGCAAATCTATATATCGATTACAGGCATTTCTATAGAGCGCTTTACACACTGTACATTCACATCACTCCCTGCCCTCATGAGCTTACAATTCGAAGGTTCCTATCTAACACCCACACATACATACTAGGGCCAATTAACCTACCAGCTTTGGAGTGTGGGAGAAAACCCCCACAAGCACAGGAGATCATGCAAACTCCATGCAGATAGTGTCATGGTAGGGGTTTGAACTGAGGTTCCCAGTGCTGCAAGGCAGAAATGATAACCACTAAGCCACTATGGTGGCCAAATTGGAATATAAACTCCAAGTCCAACCACAAAGTTTGACTTTGTTTTGGCTAGAGTGGTTAAGGGTTACAGTCTATGTCATTTCATTGCCATCTGTGGCCCTACTGGATATGTTTCCCTTCACTTCCTGTACGAGCAGGACCTGATGAGAAATCTCTGCCATGGGGACACAGAAAACAAAAATGAGTAGACCGGGGTCCGCTTTTAGCACTCCCTGGGGAACACAACAGGGACAGAGGTATGTGAACCTGAAGGAATGCTTTTGGTTATTTTAAAAATGACCTGAACTGAAAAAGTGAAGATTTTCTCTGTTAGGGAACATCTCTACATGTGATTTGTGCCTAAGCAGTACCTGAAATATCCGCCTTATGTCTGGACTTCCTCCTGAAAACTAGCAGTGCACTTCCTGGTATATGAGGGTGCCTAGGCTCTCCTGTGCCTATAGCCTTATAGCTGTATATCTGCTGTGCGAGATCACAGGCACTGCTGCCTTTCACTACTATTCTTAAGCTGAACGGAAGAAATTGACGCGATTCCTCAATCCACAGAAACAGCGTGTCGATGGAGGAATCGCCGTCGTTTGCATTGTGTTCTGACAGGAGCCGCCGGCCCCCGTCTGAATAGCCGATCAGAGCGGGCAGCTCATTGGCTGCCGGCTCTGATCGTACGAAGATTTCCCAGCAGGCTCCTTTCATCAGCTGATCGAGGAATGCCGGCTGAAATGGAGCCGACAGCCCCACACACTGTGCGAATTTCGGCCGATGCATTCAAAACCGTCCGAAATTCGGCCAGTGTACGGGCACCTTTAGGAGATTTGCTGATTTCACTGCTGTGCTGCACACTGTTTTCATTGCTAAAGGCCCTGATATGAGGAAGCAAAGCCTTGCCTCTACTAAGATGGCCGCCTCCGCACAGGCACAGTGCAGACCAAGGCATGGTATGTCAGTAATAGGGAAAAGTTCAGCAGCAGGGGAGCAAAGTCAATACTGGTGACTACTTTGTCCTTTGCCCGCTGCTTGACTTTTTTTGTGCACAGCTTTCAGAGTTTTTCCTGCACAATTGTCGGGATCCGCTTCAGCTGCGGCGTCTCAGTATACTGCTACAGCTCGCGGTATACTGAGCTTAGGGTGACGGGAGGACGCTAGTTTGTGTCCTCCCGTTACCCTAAGGAGAACTATGGGGAAAAGTCCTAACCCCATAGTTCTCCTACTGTTGAAATAAAAGTATGATAACAGTTTAAATGAAAACTGAGCGTCTTATGCTGTCCTAATACCTAGGGGATGGTTTGGACATTTGTATACAGAAATAAGAGGTAATGATAAATGTGCACATACTGAGGGATACCTGAGATATAACTATGCCACTCCCACATATAGTTAGGTTGAAAAAAGACACAAGCCCATTCAGCCAACAAGGGGGTACTTTGTAGACACTAGAGGGAATACATAGGTTTTGTATATGTTTAAAGAACAACTCCAGGAAAAACATTTTCTTAACCCTTGCAGTGGGACTAGCCCAACACTGCAAGGGTTAACTGCCCGTTTTTGTCGGAGTTATACTCACCCTATTCTCTTAGCCGTCTTCTTCTCAGAGGGGTCCCTAAATCCTGTCTCCCCCTCCTCTGCAGCAGTCTAAGGTCCTGTAAATCCTCATGTCGTATACACTGTGTATAGCTGTGAGGACGCCGAGGAAGATTCCAATGCTGCAGCAGAGGAGGAGACAGGCTGGAGGGAGCGATGCTACAGCTGGCCGGCTCAGGTGAGTATAACTTTGTATTTAGCACCTTGCCACCAATGAGCATTTAACTCACTACAAGGGATCAGAAAAAGTTTCCCCAGAGTTCTTCTTTAAGACTTACATGTAAGAGATAAGCGCGATGCACCTCATCTTTAAGTCTGTGTTAACGTTGTAAACCCTCATTTCCCTGTATACTTTGCATTGATATATGAACATAAGAACAGTCATATTTGCTCATTGTACACGCAGCCTTTTCTTCTTGGGTAATGCTCCTTTCCACCATACAAGCCTATACTTTTGCTGCACATAATGTGGATTTATATCCTTTTTGGCTATTGAGGAAAAAGAACATTTTTGTGCCCGCAGTTCAGCTTTAATGGAATGCGCTCCCTATGAACCACACTACAAGCGTTAATAAAAAATGTTTTATAAAAGAGTTCTCCTTTAAAGAATACAAGAGCTGCCATTATCTCCTTCTGAAAATGATATTAACTTGGCTACCTCAGACCAGGGGGAATAACACATAGGGCAACCCAGGCAGGTGTCTAGGGCCCAGTGGGTATACAGGGGGCCGCTTATAGAAAAGGCAGCTGATGATATCTTTCCTATGTTTAGTTGATGTGATTTGGACCGATGTACAGCTACCCAATCACATCTGCCTGCCTCCAGCCCCAAGCTTCAGGATGGAGGGCAGTGATGGGGAAGAGATTATGGAACAGCAGTTCCCCGATCTCCTGTGTTTACACAGAAACCAGAAGTGTTCAGCTCTGAGCACTTCCATCTACGAGCTGTCAGATCCTGGTGGCCAGTAAGCTGCACACTGGGGATTCTGTGTCCCCAATCTGTATGCAGGGGCAGACAGGGGAGTCATCAGGGGTCTTTATTTTCATAGTGACACATGGAGGACGTCAGTCCCTCATGACAGTAATTAAGTTTTGGGGGCCGTTCCCTATCCTCAATTCCAGTATAGGTACACTTGATCTGGACTGCTGCTGGAGTGCTGATCATACTGACTTGCTTCTACTGGTTGGGAAAAGGTGGTGTTGGGTACACTAGTTAGGGACAGATGATGCTGGGTGTGTGACACCGGTTGGGGACAGGAAGTGCTGGGTATAATGATTAGGGACAGACAATGCTGGCTGTGAGACACCGGTTGGGGGCAGGTGGTGTTGGATGTTTGACACCTTTTGGGGACAAATGGTGTTGGGTGTGTGACACCAGTTGGGGAAAAGCGGTACTGGATGTGTGATGTGTAGCGTGGGACAGGCGGTGCTGGGGGGTGACAGCGGTTGGGGACAGGCGGTGCTGGGGGGTGACAGCGGTTGGGGACAGGCGGTGCTGGGGGGTGACAGCGGTTGGGGACAGGCGGTGCTGGGGGGTGACAGCGGTTGGGGACAGGCGGTGCTGGGGGGTGACAGCGGTTGGGGACAGGCGGTGCTGGGGGGTGACAGCGGTTGGGGACAGGCGGTGCTGGGGGGTGACAGCGGTTGGGGACAGGCGGTGCTGGGGGGTGACAGCGGTTGGGGACAGGCGGTGCTGGGGGGTGACAGCGGTTGGGGACAGGCGGTGCTGGGGGGTGACAGCGGTTGGGGACAGGCGGTGCTGGGGGGTGACAGCGGTTGGGGACAGGCGGTGCTGGGGGGTGACAGCGGTTGGGGACAGGCGGTGCTGGGGGGTGACAGCAGGTGCTGGGTATGTGACTAGTACCCGTGCAGTAAAAACACACGCCAATGTTTTATAACGGACGCGCCATTTAGAAAAACAAAAGTCCAAGATATGAATATATCCAAAAACATGGGCAACCTTAGCCAAGTGAAAGCCCTTGTGTATGACCAGCATGGGAGGATCTCTGGTTGGATGGACAGTATTCTCCGTCTGTATCTATGTTCTGCTTGATCGGTCATGGCTGGGCATGCATGTAAGTGTTATAAAACAATGTTCTATCTACACGCTCACTCAGGACATGAATCCACAACTACCTAATATTGCTAATAAATCATCTGATGCGATACCTAAAGGCCGGCTATAAAACACACGGGGTGACAGGGTGAGGGGCGCAGATTGTCAGATCAGTCATATTTTTATATTTCATGTGTCCCTCCTGCTGGACGGGCCCCTGCTGCCCTCCCCGGGCTCCGGCCTGTACTTCAGCCAGCAAATGACCCAGGTGACCACCACTGAGAACAGAGCCAGCACACTGGCCACCGACAGGTCGAGGTGGCCTCCGGTCCCGGCTGCAGAGCGTAGCGGAGCTCGGCGGCGCCGTGGAGCACAGCGCCACCTGGCGTGCCGTGGTGGTATGGCAGCCCACGTTGCGTAGCATGGTAATAGGTGATGGGGGGAAGGATGTCCTGGGGAAATGGGTCATCGTGCCGCACATACAACGGGAACGCTTCGGCCACCTTCGTGTTCACCGGCAGCGAGTCCACCCGGGACTCCGGGACCACCGTGCGATGGCGGCATATGGGGCAGGAGAGGCGCCACGGCCGGTCCTCCCTGCGGTGCAGGGTGTTCAAGCACTCCTGGCAGAAGGTGTGCAGACACTCCAGCAGCTTGGGCGCCCTCCTGTCCAAGTCAAAGTAGTTGTAGCAGATCTTACACTCATACTCCTCATAGGAAAGGGTCAGATCCGAGCCCGAGCTGGCCTGATCAATAGCCATGTCCAAAGTTCACTTCAAGGCCCATATCCCATTCCTTGGATCCCTCTTCCAATCATCCCTGGAACAAAGCAGCACAATAAATGTCACTGATCAGATACATTGATTATTGATCAATCACATCCCTGGCAATCAATCATCTGACATTATCTATAAGTAGATTGCAATCAGTGCCTGTGATCAGGTGCTGCAACCTCTCACCTTCTCTTGTACTGTCTACTGTATATGTTGGCGCTATAGTAATCCTGGATAATTCTAATAAAAGTAAACTTATGTGTCTATAGGATTTACCTGGAATGACCTTACTGGCCAGGCAACGGTATCGGATTTGGAGCACACGGAATGGCAGATTATTTCTGTTCAGAAGGTAGTTTTACTCAGGAGCTGAAATTCCCAGGAGGAAAAAAATGTCACTTATTGGAATGTGTTGGCCGCCTTGTCCGGCTTTAGTGAACGTGCAGATCTGAGTGATGGCTCATGTCTTAGGAGCGGGCATCCTTGGCTCAGCATTGATGTGATGAGAAAAGCAGGGATTCAGCATCCGCGGTCCTTGACAGTTTTCTCTCCATCCTGCTCCTGTGCTTTCCTTTGTCTCCTCCTTGTGATGCTGGCTTGGAAAGATGTGTGTGTGTGTGTTTTCCCTCTCCTGAATTCCTTTCATTCTCTTTGTCGGGTGAATAAAGTCAAAAGGGGACAATATTTTCTCCACAGGTTGATCCTGACTATGTATTCCATTCTTCCAGTACCCAATGTCCTTGTAATATTGGAACAAAGGCAGCAGCTGCTCTTCTTGTCTCTTCCTAAGCTTCCTGCTTGCTCCCCAGTAATGTGATGTAACGCAGAGTCTTTGTATGCAGGATTCCTCCAGCTAATGTGCAGGATCTGACTGGTCTGGAGGAGAAACAAATAGCAGCATCTTTCACCTTTTATTCTCCTTCTTTTCAGCTGATGTTGTGTACAGGAGGCAGAGCTTTCCCCCGTGTTATGATTATTACATACTGTGCTTTCACTGTACACACCGCGCTTCATGTGTGTGAGCACGGGGGAAAAAAATCACAAGGTGCAAATCGCAAATTTTACGAGGTGGGGAGTCAAACTGAGGAACAGGCTGACATTTCAACCTTTGCTAACAGGAGTCCTGATAGTAACAGGTGGCGGTAGACTCATTTATTCATATATAAAAAGAACATAATTCAAGTTGTATTAATCTCTCACTCACTTTTTAATAATGAATCCACATCAAACAAATATATACTGCACAGCAAAGTATTTTTTGCCCAAGCAACTTACAGGCATCATGTTTCCAAACAGCGTACTCCAGTTCTCTCAACTTCAGGGACTCCAGTCCCCCGAACTTCCTGTCCGGAACGAGATCGGATAGAGGAGTCTACAGCAGCTGTTCATATCCAGCTTGGAGAAAGGGGGATTGGGAAGCAGGAAAGTGGATTGTCTTGCTGTGCCCGTGTGTTTGTGGACACACGCAGCTTACTAGCACACATGAGGGTGACTACATAGGACCCTGCAAGGAAAGGTGCCACCCTAAAAAAAAAATATCAGTGCAATAAATAATCCAACTTGCATGATATTTCACCAAAGCCCCTAACAGTAAAGTTAAAAAAAATACAATAATGAAAAATAAGTTTAAGGTTGGAGAACAAAAAGTCAGTTTCGGCCTGACAAATTTTTTACTTTTGGTTTTGGTTTCGGTCTAAACATGTAATTTTGGTGCATCCCTATCAAAAAGCCATCTGTGAATTCCAATGACTTTGTCTTGGCTGAGATGATGTAATCAGTCTGCTGCAAGCAAGAGCAAGTCTTTCCTTAAGCTTTCCTTAAGTACAGTTCTGCTCACTTGACTGAAATTCAAGCAGTGTGCAGCCCGATTGGTAAACCCTCCCAACCACTTGACAAAAGTAGATTTTTTTTCATCAGGTTTGGCAAAGGAGCCAGTCCGAAAAATCTTGGTTGAACAGTGACTGTGTCCGATACAGTCACTGTTCTGCCCTTGTCAGAAAACAATAGCCCAGCCAGTCTATGGCTAGTGAGAGATAATACATACAGCAATTGTCACCCTTCCACAAAAAAGAAGGATCCACAGTTTTCTATGAAATGACTTGAAGCCAACCAAAGCAATTGGCATCCATCATTGTTTTTTTTCCATATTTAATGAAGAATCGGGCTTGCCCATTTCTTTGATTCAACAGAATATTATAAATAAAACAAATGCAAATAGCATGGAACAATGATATGACCCCCTAACTGGATATTTTGTTGCATAGCCCTTAGAGGCAATCGCTGCAAACAATGATTTCTGTAGCTCTCAATGAGACTTCTTCACCTGCCAAGAGATAGTTTGGTTCACTCTTCTTGAACAAATGGTTCCGAATATCTCAGGTTTGAAGGGCGCCTTCTCCAGACTGCATGTTTTGGCTCTTTCCATTGATGTTTGATAGGATTCAGATCAGGGCTCCTCAGGTCACTTCAAAATAGTCCAATGTTTTGTTCTTAGTCATTCTTGGGTGCATTTAGCTGTGTGTTCTAGGTCAGTATCCTGTTGGAGGACCTGCGACTAAGACAGAACGTTCTGACACTGCGCAGTATGTTTTACTCCAGAAATACTTGCTCGTCTTTTTTGTGCCCTGCACTGATTGAAGATACCCATAGCATTTGCAGCAAAGCAAACCATAACTGAGCCTCCATGTTTTACAGTAGGTATGGTTTTCTTTTCTTTGAAAGCTTATTTTTTTCATCTGTGAACATAGAGGTGATGTGACTTGCTGAAAAGTTCCAGTTTTGTTTCATCTATCCAAAGGACCTTCTCCCAGAAGCATCTCCTACTTACTAGAACATTCTCCTTCCAGAAACATGTCCCATCTACTAAGACATTCTCCTTCCAGAAACATGTCCCATCTACTAAGACATTCTCCTTCCAGAAACATGTCCCCTCTACTAAGACATTCTCCTTCCAGAAGCATTTCCTATGTACTGGGCCATTCTCCTTCCAGAACATGTCCTATCCACTAGGGTGTTCTCCTTCCTGAAATATGTCTTATCTTCTAGGACATTCTCCTTCGAGAAACATGTCCTATCTACTAGAACATTCTCCTTCCAGAAGCATGTCCTATCTACTCTAGGGCATTCTCCTTAGAGAAACATGCCCTATCTACTAGAACTTTCTCCCAGAAGCATGTCCTACCCACTGGGCATTCACCCAGAAGCATGACCAACCTAAAGCTGCCACCCATTACAATTTGGTTATACAATATCTGTGGAATCTCCTTTAGATTTACTAACAAGTGTGTAGCGTGCAGGCCTTTCTAAACAATCCATAGGATCTATACTCGATCATGATGGCCCTCACCTTACATAGTAGAGGTAAAGGAAATTATACAGTTACATTTCAATGTGTGTGGCCAGCTTTAGTCTTTTATTTCTTTATGGTTGAATTTGAGTTGTGTTTGGCTCATTGTCTCATTGGAATTTCAGCCTCTTTACATTTCAGTTTGTTTACTAACTGTGGTGCAATAATGATGTTCTCAGTATCTAAGTAAATAGCAGAGCACCCTGATGGTGGCCATATTGTCTAAACCTTGCAGACAATGTAACAGATCTGAACATTGCTGGCTCAAATTGTGCTTTTTGAGGGGCTTGTAGAGGTTCTCAACCAACGATACATGTACCGGATACTTATAGGATCTTCACAGGGTATTTTCTTCTTATCGTTTAACATTAAAAAAAATAATAAACTGCTTACATAAAACAGATCTCAGTAAGTAAATTTAGGTAATGAAAACATAATGGATTGTTTGGAAAACATTTATTGGCAATGAGGGAGTTCTGGTTATACATGTACTGTAAATGTATGCCAAGGGGTACTAGAGATCAGGCAACCTACTTCAAGGTTACTCATGAGCCTGTAGCATTTAATGGGGTACATATTTTAATAGGGTTGAACTACAGTGCATTATATAGGGAGTAATAGTATTTCTGAGACTTAAATGGTCATTATCAGAGGTTTTTCAGTATGGCAGAAAACTTCTACGTGAGCAGTTGCCGATCCTTGTCTATTCAGAGGAGAGAAAGTCTTTACAACATGTGCACTGCTTTCACTTGTTGGCCCAGTGATAGCATAGAGCATGGAAAGATATGGAGAACTGATGACTTATCATAGACTGGTTGGGTGAGGTTTATTAACCAAGGGAAGCAGATAATGCTGAAAAAGAGAAACATTATATTATTTTTAGCCAGATCTACAGTGAGATTGTAGTTTGACTATTATATTCCTTTCTGACAGTAAAAAGTATGTCTCTATTCAGTTCTTACATATGCAAGTGTAGCCAGTGTACAGATTAATTTTGTTTAGTTGCGTCCCAGTTGATTGATGCAGATGCATTGAATAAATAATTTTCCTAATGGGAAATAACAAAGCTTTAGACTGGATAGTCCCCCAACTATGGCTGTTTGTTTTTTTTGTTTCATCATTTCTGTCAGTCATGAGCACTTGTTAAAAAAAAGCAAATTTTATCTTTTTCACCTCTTTCAAGTGGCGTTTAGTGTTATTTTTTATTATAGGCTACTTTCAAAGGGCTTGTGATACTCATAAATAATCATGTTCTAAGTGAAATATGCAGGCCTTCATCCTAGTAGATAGGACATTTATCTGCATATATTTTCCCAAAGCCCCCCAACAGTAAAAAAATAAAAATAATAAAAAATAAATACAAATGTAACACACACGACATGTGCAACGACTAAAAATTCATTTCAGATTAAATGAACGAAAACTACAAACTTTTTCATTCGTTTCATCAAAGAAAACAAATTTTTATGCTACTTTGGATTCAGCCATTGGCGTGTTCTGGAGGCAGGGAGCATGACGTCATATAACACCGCACGTGTTGGGCGCCGCCATCTTGGTGTATATCTAGGTACTGTAACATATGCATACGGCGTAGCCGGCTAGGTCTTGTCGGCATTAAGTCCTTGCGTTCCAGAGTGGAACGCAACGTCCACAGCGGCCGTCACTTGGCTCCGCCCACCTAACCCGACTGCTACGATAAATGCGGAAGTGAAGCTTAGCACGGCGTTCCACTAATGTTACAGTGTACGCCATGCTAACTTTATCCACCTGAGCCTGAGGAACCAGGAGACCGGGACCGCTCTACTCATTTACCCCACCAAGACATCTTTGACCCTGCTGGGGTCCCTCCTCAAACCGCAAGTATCAGCAGCCTCTGGCTTGCAACCACCAACTTAACTGCTAAATACAAATCCATGAACAAACAGTCTATTCCTGTAATATTCCAGGTGCTGGAATATTTCCATTGTACTGCTGATTGCATTGCTGCCCTCGCTTGCTCACTCTATTGTGCTGAAATAACCCTCATACTGCTGCATGTACTGCTTCACTAACGCTTGCCTGACATAGCTGGTATATGCCATTCACCTGCTGCCTGTATACTTCATTTATTGCCTGGTTGAATACACGGTTGTATACTCTACTGAAATACTGCAATACGGATTCCACTCTAAGATTGTGCAATAAGAATTACTGTAGCCTGTGGATAGGGAGAGGTGTATGATGTGAATAATTCCTAACTCTCCGAACTAAGTCTGAGAGAACCGCCTGGAATACCTACTGAATAACCTAAAACCATTTCATACTCAGGTGTGAAAGGGTTAATGATACAAGACTCCGCAGTAGATAGGACATTTATCTGCATAAATGAACTTGGAACATGTATGCAGATTAGGGGTTCTGGCTTAACTCGCTACATGCTTACTCCAGGTCAATGACGGGCGCCTGTCAGTTTCGATCCATGCACAGATCTCCTGCTGATTCGAGCAGCACGGAACAGATGTCACTCTTGTGACATCCATGTCCATTCAGTACTGAAATTACCAGACCCATGTTAGGTGAGGTCTACGTGGAGTAGGATGTAAACAGACATGTCCGTTTACATCAGACTACCCCTGATCCGTCATGATCAGGTCCACCAAAATTAAACTCTGTTCCATATGGTTTTCTGGAACTGGACTGAGTCGGAGGTAATCGAATGTAAACAGACGCACGTCTATTTAGATCCAGCTGCCCATAGACTAACATTGGTCAGATCCACCTGAAAAACAGACAGGCAGCCCTGATCGGACCGCCCACCTGAAAGAGGCCTTAAGGCCATACACTGTGCCAATTTTGTCTGGTTCTTGAGAAACCGGCCAAATTTTGCACTGGGTGCTGCTGTCAGCATTTGTTCGGCCGGCATCCCTCGATCAGCTGATCAAAGGAGCCGGTTGGAAAATCGTCTGCTGCTGTCAGAATACAAGAGAACCTTTTGGGATTCCTCGATCAACGTGCTTGTAGCGTTGATGAAGGATTACGTTCTATTTTTTTTTCCTTCAGCCCGCGTGTTGAATGAAAAAAAAAAAAAAATAGAGCAGTGTATGGCCAGTTTTAAAGTATTGAACTTATTGGATCAGCATGACAGCCAAGCAACTATTATTTTCAGAAATGGCTGCCCACATGTTTCCTCATCTACGGCAGCCCACGTTTCCCGCAGCCATTTATATTGAAAAGGAAGCTCTTGTAGGTGATTGCACAAAGGAATATAGAGCATTCTGGGAGCCCTGAAAATTAGGGAGCTCAGGTTTGCAATTAGCTACTAAAGCCTGTGGTCATTGGCTCTGGCTTGCTCTCTGCCACCTCACTATTTGCCATGAGTGTGAGGGCCAGCCTCACTAGTGAGCTGTAGAGGGGGCGCATAGCCATCCATTATTTGAACATGTAATTTGTGAGTCCCAAGGTGCTCCAGAAGGAATGGAAACACCTGAAGATGTCTGTTATTTAATGAAAGTGGCTGGGTCAATGTTAATGACACCCACAAGTTATTTCAAGTCATATGCTTAGTTTACATCTTGTGCACGGTATATTGTCCTGATACAACCAGATCTATCTCCTTTATTACCTGTGTCCTAGATACAGTAATCAGATGACAGATAACCTGATTGGGTAGTAAAAGCCGTGCATATAAAAATGTTTGCATATATTTTCTGTAAATAAAGAAGCAGAATTGCCAAGTCATAATCACTTGAAACCACGCTGTAAAGCTTCGATATAATTGCTTAGTGAATTAGTGACATGTCTCGGCTCAGTAAGTCCTTATACTCTGCAGAAGGACATCATGTTTCCTGGTAAGGGCTGGGGCACTGGGCTGCTTTCAGTCCGCGTCTGTTCTGGGAAGAGATATACAGTAGACTCTGCGCAGAATGGCACAGCATAGAGAACAATTGTATTTCTAGGTTCTTCATCCCACTGATCTGAGTCTAAATGAAAATGGACAAGGGTCTTTGAAAAGCATAGCCTGCAGTGATTTTTCTCTGACAGATCTGTCTTCAGAGAAATCGAAGACCTGATCCAGATCAGTAGGAACAGAAGACCTGTCCCTATATAGTCCATGTACTCTTTATTTGTCTAGTAGTACTACTCAAGATTGTGTTTTGCCATCTCTCTAGCTCTTTTTGGTGAAGTTTAAAATAATATTTAAGTTTAAAATTGGCTTTCAGTGTATTCCAGGCATTGGCATGCGTTTTTGATGCGTTTTTGATGCGTTCCAGAGCATGTAAAATAGGGCCTGCTGCAGTTTTTTCACCTGCTCTGGATCTGCTCTGCAACTGCACGCTGCGATGTGAACTGGAGCAAAAAATACCATTGGAATACATTGGACGCAGTTTTGATCCGGTCTGCACCTGCTCTGCTCTGGATCTGCTCAGCGCTTGGTGTGAATAAGCCCTCTCTCTCTTCCTGAAAGAGTCAGTCCACAAAAAACATGCATTTTAGTTTTGGTAGACCGAACCCATGCTCCATTGAGATCTACAAGTCGCTCTGCCGCAGTGGTAGACAGGATTTGTAGCTTCTCCATTCACAGATGGATCTGGGAATGGAAGGCTTAGCTTTGTGGGCGAAGCCAAATACAGCGGTGCCAAATTCAAAACTAAACAGAAGCCTTCGGGGAACAGGTCCAGGTCGGCGTGCAAGGAGGTACAGGCGGCTGCATGCAATTACACGCTGCACCTGTCCCTCCCGGGAGCAAGTATCTGCTCAGGCCTGCATTTTATACAGATGTGCATGCCCGTGTAAATGAGCCCTAAGTGCTAGTGACATGCAGCATTTTATATGTCCGGGGGGGGGGGGCTTCTCTCCTCCTCACTGCTGGCCATCCGACATGACATCGCTCCCTCCTCAGACCACCCCCCGCCCACTCCAGCGCTGTCCTCAGTTCCGAAGAGAAACAGTCTGCTGAAGCCTGCGGGTGGGTTTGGGGCTGGATGGAGAGCTGTCATGTCGGATGGCCAGTGGTGAGGAGGAGAGAAGCCGCAGCTGTCAGGACTGCCGAGCGGGAAGAGAGAGCAGCCGCTGTCATCCTTTCAGTCTCAGGATGACAGCGGCTGTGTGCGTGGCCGAGCGGAGGATAGGTAAATATCAGTGATATTTACTGATCCTCTGTGTGTGCGGAACAAACACCGGAGTGATCGCCTGATCACTCCAATGTTTGTAAATAACAGGGGACACATATTACTATCTGTCCCCAGTTATAAATTAATTTCTCAATGGGGAGAAGCACTCAGTACAGAGGCTCCTCCCCATTCAGAAGCTGGTGATAGTAAATGTTTTACTATCCTCAGTGTCTGAATGAATGGGAAGCCTCTGTACTTTCCATTCATTGAGTGCTGAGGCTGCAGAAAAAGAAATTGAGGACTTTGTGCCCTCAATTTCTTTTTATTTTAAAAGGGAAATGTCAGGGGTCTGTTTAGAACCCAGTGCCTGGAATACTAACTGAATAACCTAAAACCATTTCATACTCAGGTGTGAAAGGGTTAATGATACAAGACTCCGCAGTTGAGATCCTAGCCGTTGAATTAGGAGCGTTACAGGTATACACCAAGATGGCAGCGCCTATATCGGTGTGTGATGTCACCTTATGTGACATCATGCTCCCAAGATGGTGGCACGCATTTGCAGAAAGCACCGTGCATTCTCAAACAAATTATTATGTGCCTGAATACATTTTTCGTATATTCGGGCAAATAGTAATTCATTAATTTAACATGCAGTCTAGGTTTTGTGTTCTGTTTTTTATTTTTACTTTTTTAGATGCACCTACTTGAAATAAGGGTCGGCATGACATCCTGACACTTTATTTTTATAAACTCTATTTTAGTTTGACATTTATTGTTTACCACTTTAATAAAAATACTTATATTGTGTTACAAGTTTAATACCTTTGAATAAGGTATAATTATCATACTTTTTATTATGTTACTTTGGGGATTAACAAAATGGAAGTCTTTAAATGGCGCGGATATTGGGGGGGAAATGGGTGTGGCCACTGAGGGGTGTGGTTACTGAGGGGCGTGGTCACTGAGGGGCGCTGTAGAGCTTTCTCGCACAGGGCGCCTAAAGGCCTAAGGCCATCCCTGTATGTGTCATTTTTTTATTTTAAAGATTTTGTCTCTCTCCTATTCTCACACTTTCACATTCTCCTTTGAACACTCACAGGGTAATTCACAAAAGGGTGAAGGGTTTGCAGAAGGCAGGAGAAGTGAACATTCTAGGACAAAATAGCTGATTTGGAAAAATTCTCCAATTGAGCTCACTTTCCAGTTCAGCTATGTTGTCATAGATTGTTCACTTCTTCTGCCTTCTCCACACTCTTCACCCTTTTGTGAATAACCCTGTTAGAGTCCATTCACACTGCATTGCACTACATGTGCATTGGAGGTGGCATTCAAAATGAATGGCACTGCAACTTACCAAGGCATGCGTTCAGCTTTCAAAAACGGGGATTATTCCAGGAACAAAACTTTAAAGTTTGGAAATCAAGAAAGGTTCTTAACTTTTAAATCGAGTATATCGGCTAGAATACAAGAGAGGCATTTTAAAATAGTAACTAGGTGGTATAGGTGCCCAATCACAGTACATAAAATAAACCCTCAAGTAACAAAGATGTGTTGGTGATGTGGATTGGAAGAGGGTACAATGTTGCACATATGGTGGGCTTGTCAGGGGATAAAGCCCTACTGGGGAATTATTTTTGAGATAGCGGGTAGAGTTATAGGATCAAACTTACCTGAAACCCCCCGAAGTGGCTTAAGGCCTGGTTCACACCTGTAAGTTTTGTAGCGCGCCCAACGCTCTCCGAACGCTCTACAAAACGCTCAAACATGAAAATCCCATTGTTTTCTATGAGTATGTTTCACACTTTGCTGTATTTCAGCCCGCCTGAACGCGCTACAAAACGACCTACGCCTGAAAAGGTAAATTAGTTTCTTTGCAGCGTTTTTGTCGCGTGTTTCCATTGGAATACAGCCAAGTTGCCCTCAGAAATGCGAATCGCGGTAAAAAACGCGCATATTCGATATGCCTAGGTGTGAACAGAGCCTTACTGTCAATGCTCTCGGGTTCAGTAAAAAGTATCAAGGAGGGAATGGCATGCCCCATATTGGCAACAGCAAGGGCGATAATCCCAAAATACTGGAGACTATCAAATACTCCTGAGATTTGGGAATGGGTTGGGCGGAATTGAACCATATAATGCATATGGAAAATTTGACAGCTCATCTATACGATAGATACCTGATATTGATATTGTATATGAAATGAAATTAAATAAAAATATATTCTTGAAATCAAGAAAGGTGGCAACTGGATGTGCTGCAAATATGTTTAAACTGATCTTAAAGTTGAACTCCAGGCAGACAGCTAAATACAGTAATGCATATATTGGATTTGTCTTACCGGCCACCAGATTTGTATTAATATCCACCCTGTCCTGAGGTTTACACAGCCAGCCTAATGACCTGACTTTTTTCATCCTGCAGTTAAGCAATACAGTTAGGTTACCTTGCTGCCCCTCACCCTGTGTTTGGACAGTGAATGAGCAGCAATAGACTGATGAGGTCATATCTCTGTTCTCTTGCCCATGCAGCATACCAGATTGGCCCAAAATGCTGGCTATTTCTCTCAGTCTAAGTTCTGCTTCTCAGGGGATTACAAGAAGCTGATACCAAGTCAAATCCAGGTATTTACACCTTTTGCATCTTACAGTTTATTGCACTCATGTGTGCTTTTCTGGTGCTTTACATCTGCCTTGAGTTCTGTTATAACCTAAAAAAAGGCAAAAAACGACTGGTGTGCTGGTTTTGTAACTATTTTTTATTTCCTGTGCCCTGCAGTGTTTATAATTAGCTTGGAAGGACCTCTGATCATAACCTTCTGGCAGAAGATGGCGGTTCACTTCCTGATAAAATTACTCCTGCAGACACTGGCTTCAAGAGCGTAACAGCAAATGCACAGTCACTCCTACTGGAAATAACTTGAAAATCCAATGAACCCTTTCAACTCACTTCGCCTTTGGACATGGAAGATATCTGAGCCAAGTTCTATGTTTCTCTCCTCCTAGATAGGCGGTCGGTGAGGAACTAACAGCAGATCAAATGTCACTGCTTTATTTTTTTTATTACTATCAATGATTTCTAGAGCGACGGCATCTCTCATGATGTTATACAAAGAAAATTCTACATACAGGGTTGAGCAAAAAGGATACAAAAATGAAAAGGGTCATGACACCCTTTAAAAAGAATGCAACATCTTGAGGCACCCCAAATGTTAAAATCATAAAAGTAAAAATGTAAAAAACGTGTGGCCTCTCCAAAATCCATACCAGACCCTAGATAAAGATCTGATATGAAGTTTAAGGGAGGACCCGATGCAAAATACTAAAAAGTGGGGTACTCCCTTAACATCAGAATGCCCCCTCTCACACTTGGAGCCCTCTTCACATCAATGTCCCCTCCTTTCATAGCCTGCCATTTCATGTCAGAGTCCTCAGTGCACTCTTAGCATCAGAGTCCTAGTATCACATCAGGAGGGTGGCGTTTGGGGCAGGCTTGGATGAAGAAGTGTAGATTCTGAATGGATCTCACCATTATTAGATTAGCATCATTTGTTTTCATGGTTCTGGCAGCCAGCCCTCCGCGGCCTGCACCATGGAAAGGCATGACACTGTGCAAAAATTTCGAGGCCCCTCTGAGGAAGCCAGAAGGCATTCCACGGCACACTGGTTGAGAAAGGGGGAGGGGGGTGAAAGGGTTAAAAATTATCCCTGACCTACAAAGGTAAACATGGCAGGAAGTACAGGTACGTCCACTCAGAGCAACCGCTGAATCTATTGACTATGTTTTTTTTACAATGGCCGCTAGGGAAGTTGTTAATTTGTGTAATTTATATGTCAGTAGAGTTCAGCTTTAGGATCGGTCCAGATAAGCTTCCTTCTTCTGGCCACTGGATCAGCATGGTCGCCAGGCAGCATTTTCCAAAAGATAGGTTAAATTGGTCAAATTAAGACTTGTTGGAAATTATCTAACTTAAAAAAATAAACAACAAATGTGTGGCAACACTGAACCACAATAGAGTGGTACCTCGGTTCACAAACTTAATTAGTTCCACGATTCTGGTCGCAAACCGAATTGGTCGCGAACCGAATCAAATTTCCCCATAATGTTCAATGTAAATAAGGTTAATCCGTTCTGACCCCTACGAACGTAGTCGCGAACCCGATTTTGGTCGCGAACATAATCAAATTTTCCCATAGGGTTCAATGTAAATGAGGTTAATCCGTTCTGAACTATATGTAAATTCATTATCACTCTGCACTTTCTTTTTACCACCATGCATGCACTGCACTTTCTTTGTAGCCATGCTGGATTGAATAATACTGTACAGTACTGTATGTGCTAAAAAGCACACAAAAAAGCTTCACAGCAAGTGTGCTCAAGTCTGTCTGCGGACCACGAGGAACAAAAGTAGCCACCCTCCGAAAGGAAGGACAGTGTCAGCACCAATTCAGAGATGGTTTGAGGATCTACAGCTGAGTGATACATAAATAAGTTACATTTTTGTTTATAGTTAAAGGGGAATTATGGGGAGAGTGAAATACACTAATCCCCATAATTAGAGCCAAAGTATGACACTGAAGCTGTCACATGGCAGCTCTTTTGATGGAGAACTGAGCGATCACATACTGCCAATTGCTCAGTTCTTGATCATCACCCTGCAGAGAGTGGTGACTGTCAGTCACTGCTCCCTGCAGGGATTCCCCCCTCTGTTCCTCCAGCACTGACTGGAGTGACGGATGTGGAAGAGGGTGGGCACTCCTTTCTAGATGCAGAGCCAGCTGTCATTAGGCAGCGGGTTGGATTTCCCAGCCTCAGTGCGGCTCTGCGCTGTCAGCATGAAGCGGACAATCGCCTGCTATATGCTGAGTTTTGGATGACAGGAGGACATTATAAATGCCCTCCTGTGAGCCTAAAGAAAACTATAGCCCAAAAAGTTTGAGCCATAGTTCTCTCTTTTAAATAGGGGGGCACAAAAACTGTTCTCGTACTTATGTCCTTGGGTGACACTGTCTACTACAGATCCAGAGATTAGGGTGTTAATGGCAGTAGCTGTGATTACAGGGTGAGAAGGTAGTTGAGGTAATGAAAATATGGCAAGTTCTGCTTTCTCTTGTTATGACAGTGAGAAGACTTTGAAGACAAGACCACTGAAGGACAGTTAGGTAAACAAGATATCAGGAAAGAGAGATTGACATCTGAGAGCTACATCTAGTAAAGTCTGCAGAAAAGTGGTTTTGGAATCCAGCTGATCTAATATCTGGAGAAGATAATTATAGGTGTTGATGGGGAAAAAAAAGGGGCCCAAGAACAGGATCTCATGCCAACACACACAAGGAAAAGAGGAAAAAGTGTGGCCAAAAGATGTATGAAGAGCTTGATAGGTAAACTTTGTTAAGTTGTTATATGAGAAAAACAATTACAGTTCATCTAATTCTTATAATATACCCATTCTTTATCAAACATTTTACATTTTTATGCAAGTAATAAAACGTTACAAAAATAACATAACATATAACTAATTATGTGCAAAACAAGCATAAGCTTGGGAAAAGTAGCATTTCGTGAGTAGAAAGAGTATAATTTGGTACATGCCTAACACTACTTCCAGGAAGTAGTAGTGCATTTCTTCAAGCCAAGTGCAGAAAAGAGGTTCCAGGGACCCCACCAATCTCCTGTGGGAAAGAAAACTTAGCAGCAGCCCTACCAGTGTTACCACTACTAGTACTAAGGAGTCCAAATCATCCATTAGGACATGGCATTAACCTCCCTAAATTTTTTTTTTTCCAATATGGTTCAGAACAGATTAACCTCATTTACATTGAACCCTATGTGAAAATGTGATTCTGCTCGCGACCAAAAATCGGTTCGCGACCACGTTCGTATTGGTCACAACGGATTAACGTGATTTACATTGAACCATATGGCAAAATGTGATTCGGTTCGCGACCAGAATCGCGAAACCAATTAAGTTTGTGAACCGAGGTACCACTGTATATATACGAGCATCTTTGTAAACTGAATAGTCTGCCTTTTTGACCAATTATCAGCAATTATATACTTCCTTACCATTAGTGGGACTTGCATCAGCAGCTCTCAGCTGGTACGTTTTCTCAATCAGTAATGTTCTTGCAATGTTTCCTCCACCATCTCAATTTTCAGAGAAAATTTTTTTTTTTTTTATCTCCCTCACCCAAGTGAAAACCAAGATGGTCAAATGGAAAATACCTTTTGCTTCAGCAGAAAAAAAATAAAAAAAATAAATACATTTTTTGTAACATACAGTATTTGCACGTAAAGAGGTCACATAAAAATGGCATTTTACATTTTTTGCACAAAACAATTGCATAGGAAAAGAAATAATTGTGAAGTATGCAAAAAAGAAATTGTCAACACGACTCCACTAAAAACTCTGACCTATTTGCAGCAGATGTTGCCACAGTGGACCTTATATCTGATTTATACCAGGCAGTTACAAATACCTGAGGGACGATTTAGTCAACATCAAGCTGGTGTATCACGGGTCCTTTTAATTGCTGAAAGAAACAAAGAAATCTCAGGCATATACAGACTTCAGTAACTAGAGCTGCATAGAACAACTGTATATGGACTGCACAGAAAAGGATTGAGGGCCACATGGAAAAAGTATGAAAGCCACCCACAGGAAGTATATTGACTGCTTGGAAGAAGTATGACGGCTGCACAGGAAACATGGAGGGCTGAAAGGA
>NW_017307465.1:209936-211024 GCF_000935625.1 Nanorana parkeri | reverse complement strand
GTTTGAGGGCTGCACAAAGGAAGTTTGAAGGCTACAGGGAAGAATTTTAAGGGCTACGTGGAAAAAGTATGAAAACTGCCCAGAGGAAGGATGAGAACATCATGGAAAAAGCATGGAAGAGGTGTGGGGGACAAGGAAAGTTTGAGGGCTGCACAGAGAAAGTGTGACGGCTACATGGAGGAAGTATGAGGACTGTATAGAAGTATAAGGCCCCGTTCACACCTTTCCGTTTTGTCGCGCGTTCAACGCTCTATGAACGCTCTACAAAACGTACAACCATGAAAATCCCATTGTTTTCTATGGGTATGGTTCACACCTTTTCGTATTTCCGCCCGTCTGAACGCCCTACAAAACGGCTGACGCCCAAACAAGTACATGTACTTCTTTGCGGCGTATTGGTCCGTTTTGTTGCGCGTTCGCGCCCATAGACTTTTACGTGTTTGCACGATTTCGTCATCCACTATTTAGACTAAATTACAAAGAAAATTCACACAGCACACGGTCCTTTTCAGGCAAAGAAACAGGAAAAGGAAATTCTGCGACTCAGGAAGTTTTTCCCATTGGATGCAGCTGTAAATCCAGGAATTAATTTTCATTGGACGCCTGTGTAGTCAATCAAACAACGCACGTCAAACGCGCGTTTTTTATAAAGTACAAAACGCTTCACAATACGCCTGAGAAACGTCGGTAAAAACGCGCGTAAGACGCGCATACATAAAACGCCAAGGTGTGAACCCAGCCTTAGGGCTGCACAGAGGAAGTTAGAGAGCTGCAATGCGGAAGTATTAAGACTGCATGAAGAAGGTGTGAGGGCTGCACAGTGGAAGTGTGAGGGCTACATAGAGGAAGTATAATGATTTAGGTCCTGGGAGTTAGATGTCACCTGAGGTTTGATTGTTTCTCCTTTGCCTACTACCTGACCTCATTCTGAAAACACCCCCTGTCTCCTGAGTGTGCATAACAGAGCTATGTTAAGAGGAAAGTAAACAATCCCATAGGTCTGTCTTTGATACTGCTCTGGTTACTCCTGAGTTGGAAAACAGTATTAGGTCCAGGGGTGTCCCTTCACTATTCACCTGAGGACGGGG
>NW_017307465.1:206558-209830 GCF_000935625.1 Nanorana parkeri | reverse complement strand
GGGGGGGCACTGGTGGGGCAGACACCGGAGCGGCCCAGTTTACTGACATCTCCTCTGCCAGGAGCTATGTGGGACGCCAGCGAAAGCATCGCGCTCCGCTCCTGGCAATCAGTCACGTCAATGAGCTGGACGGGACGCTGGCCAGAGGGTCACTGGTTGTTACGAGCTCTGCAACCTGGGACACTCTGGCCAGAAAGTGTGTGCCTGCTCTGACCCAATGAGACCTAATGAGATGCCAGGCTGCCTCATTATAGGGATGGCACTGATGGGGTCACTTTATAAACAATCACAGGGCCCATGTTAGTGTGTCAGGGGGCAGTAAAAATCCAGCTAAACTGACTATTTTTAGCATTCCTTTGGCTCTCATGTGATGCTAGCTAACCCTCCTCTAGGATTTCTTTCCTCTAGGATCTTCCTCTAGGAATCTTTCCTGACTAAACCTGCAGATTCCCCATAACTCCTGGCAGGCTCTAATTAGGATACAGGAGGCTGCTAGGCTGTTTAATTGAAAAACATATCATATAGTCCTGTTACATTCTACATACATTCTTAATACACTGCTCCTACCCAACATGATCACTGGACATGAGCAGAATGGAGGTCTGTCACCAATATAAAGACATTGAATGTTCCACATCCGTCCATAACTCGACCACCAGCCATGATCATAATACAAATACAATCACATTACTTGTAGACCTGGAACATTCTATCTGAACAGTGGACATGATCATTATAAAGTTCTGCTAAGCTGACCATAAACGCAGAGTGCTCCATACCAAGAAGGGCTGCAATGTCGTCATTTGCTAATCTTGTTATATTTGGTTTACAAACAACTGAAATAAAGGAAACCAGTGCCAGTGGAAAAAGGAATCTGTCAAACGGGAACATTTTCACCGAGGGGCGCTGTAAAGCTTTCTCGCATAGGGCGCCTAAAGGCATAAGGCCGGCCCTGATTTTAGTTGATCTGACGCCACACTGTCCATGGAGAACTCGGAGCACCTCATAGACATGTACGGAGACGTGGATGTGTCAGTTGAGCTATAATGATATCTTTTTAGGTTTCCAGGCAATTGGGCCAACTTTGCTTAGGCCGGCTGCCAGTCTGAGTAGCATAACCAGCAGGATGTTTACTTCTGAAGGGCCCAAAGTAATGTTAGAGGCAATGGGTAGGCGGACAGGCAGATGGACATGAAATTGCCTGGCTGTCACATTTACAGGCTTAATAACTGATGTCCCTAAACAGCAGATTACAAACAACAAAACAACTTTAAAGTAAAATTAAAGTCAAAATGTTTTAAGCTGTTTGAAACGCTGATTAAATCACTTACAATGGATGCTGATTCTTGATGTTTAAAAGTTTTAGTTTCCTGCAGAATTAGATGGTCCACTGAGCACTGGTCCTGGCATCCTGTTTTAGAATGGCTCCTTTCCCTTGCAGGGTCTTATGGAGCCATCCTTGGGGGTGCTAATAACTAGTGTGTCTCCACAAACACACAGACACAGCAAGGCAAGCTTCTCCCTTCCCTCCTGCCCCTCCGTTCTCTCTGTTCCCTTCTCTATTCTAGTAGATGGACAGCTGTTGGAGACTGCTCCGTCCCTGGTGAGCTTGTACTGGACAAGAAGTTCAGGGGAACTCCAGCTGTTCAGAAACATGATGACTGTAAGCACTTGGGAAAAATGTAAATAAATACTTTGCTGGACAACATATACAGTATGTTTAATACTTTAGAGTTTAATACTACTTTAAACACTTGCTGACCGGGGTGTTTATACCCCTTCCTGACCAGGCCATTTTTCAGTATTCAGCGCTGGGGTACTTTGACTGACATTTATTTCGTCATGCAACACTGTACTGAAATGAATTTTATACCATTTTTTGGGAACAGATAGAGCTTTCTTTTGGTGGTATTTAATAACCACAGTTATAAAACAATTATTATTACCCAATTTTTTGGTAAAATATAAAAGTCGGGGTCACGTCGGGTAAATAGACACCAAACATGTCAAGCTTTAAAATTACGCGCACCCGTTAAATTGCAAAAAAGTACCATACTCAAAATTGACCATAGCCGACGCTTTAAAAGCTTTTACCGCTCATCAATTTAGTGTTATCTGTGATTGATGACACTAGAATTATTGCTCTCATTCCGACGTTCGTGGCGATATGTAACATGTGTGGCGCAATGGACATAATCGGTGTTTTCGCACGTAGGCGGGCCTGACGCATGTTTGCCTGTGCATGTGGGGGCGGGGGACTTTAATTTAATTTAATGTGATTTTTAATTTTTTTGTAACACATTTTTTAAAACCTTTTTTTTTTCCACTGAACTTTATTGCTATCACATAGGGAGCAAACAAGCTCCCTATGTGATAGCCAATTTGCAGTGACAGGTCCTCTTTATGGAGACATCAGGTCTTTAAGACCCCTAATGTCACCTAGGGACCCCCAGAGACCTGCTTCACCAGCTTCTCTCCAGTTTCTGTACCGGTGAGTGACACTGAATGCAGGAAGTGATGTAACACACAGAGAGGAGATCGTACAGACGCCCGAACGCTTGTATGTAAACAGCCATCGCTGGCTGTTTACATTCAGAGCCGGTTTCCCGCTCGTCTAAAGACGCCCACCCGCCCTCAAGAAGCCGCTGTCCAGCCGTTTGATTAAAACGGCCGGACAGCAGGTAGTTAAGTAATGCTCGAAAGCTTTGACTGGGTAAAGAAAGAAAAGTCCTGAAATGTCCTGCATGTAATGTATTGTATGTGTATGTATGTACTAAAGGGGCATTGCAGGATTCTCACAGCCACAGGCTTGATGGCAGGCATTAAAGGAGAACTATGAGGTGAGTGCTTTTCACTCACCTCATAGTTCTAACCGTCTCATAGTTCTAACAGTCTCATTGTCACAGGTCGGCTCAGTAGATCGGGAGCTGAGCGAACACATACCGGCGTTCGCTCACCTCTCGATCCTGTCACGGCTCTCTGCCGTGACAGGGAAGGGGCTGGATTCCCCGCTCCGATCCTCCAAAGGAGAACTATGGGGTTAAGGCTTTTCCCCATAGTTCTCCTTAGGGTAACGGGAGGACACAAACTAGCATCCTCCTGTCACCCTAGGCTCAGTATACCGCGAGCTGTAGCTCGCGGTATACTGAGACGCCGCAGTATACCGCGAGCAGCTGCTCGTGGTATACTGAGACGCCACAGCTGAAGCGGATCCCGACAATTGTGCCGGGATCCGCCCAGCTGCGTGACTGACAGCTGGCTCTGCCTATCTA
>NW_017307465.1:206296-206500 GCF_000935625.1 Nanorana parkeri | reverse complement strand
GGAATCCAGCCCCTCCCCTGTCACGGCAGAGAGCCATGACAGGATCGAGAGGTGAGCGAACGCCGGTAAAGGAAAACTATGGAGTTAAGGCTTTTCCCCATAGTTCTCCTTAGGGTAACGGGAGGACACAAACTAGCGTCCTCCCGTCAACCTAGGCTCAGTATACCGCGAGCTGTAGCTTGCGGTATACTGAGACGCCGCAGC
>NW_017307465.1:185698-205253 GCF_000935625.1 Nanorana parkeri | reverse complement strand
TTTTCCCCATAGTTCTCCTTAGGGTAACGGGAGGACACAAACTAGCGTCCTCCCGTCAACCTAGGCTCAGTATACCGCGAGCTGTAGCTTGCGGTATACTGAGACGCCGCAGTATACCGTGAGCAGCTGCTATACTGAGACGCTGAAGCGGATCCCGACAATTGTGCCGGGATCCGCCCAGCTGCGTGACTGACAGCTGACTCTGCCTATCTAAAGGCAGAGCTAGCTGTACCCGCCCCCTCCCCCGTCCGTTCCGCCAGTCAGCGCTGGAGGATCGGAGCGGGGAGGGGGGAATCCAGCCCCTCCCCTGTCACGGCAGAGAGGCGTGACAGAATCGAGAGCTGAGCGAACGCTGGTATGTGTTCGCTCACCTCCCGATCTACTGAGCCGACCTGTAACATTGTCACAGGTCGGCTAGAACTATGAGGTGAGTGAAAATCACTCACCTCATAGTTCTCCTTTAAGCATAATGGGATTTGAAGTTTCACCACACCTGGAGTGTGAAGGTTGACCTTGCTTTAACACGTCATGCAAGGTTATAATGGGTATTCAGAACTGTGTCATCTTGCAGCTCAAAGTAGAAACATACTGTAACTCCTGATGACAAGAAATATAAGAAACAGGGATGCTGTTGGAAAAAACATTCCCAGGACTCATAGCCCAAAATTTGCAAATTGGGAACAGTGTACAACTTTACACAAAAACCTTCCTGGCAGCATTCAACACATCTTATCTGAGAAACACCAGGCAGTATCATCTCTATCAATAGGACAAAGTGCATATTTACACTTGGTGAAAGAGTAGAAGAGAGCACACAGGAGAAGGAAGGGCGTCACTACGGAGATCCTCTTACCTGCATTAGGGAACGATCTGCTGCAAGATCTCTCCTTACTGAGGGTCATGATCCTCCGATGAGGACAACTAATAGTCTGTCCGTGTCGACCCCAGGCCGGGCAAGGACAGCCAAGGTGCCAGATGTGACACATGGGCCGTACAATGCCCAGGTCTGGAATACTTGGATATGTGCAGCCTGATTATACATCTTCATGGCTTAATCTATAAGCTCTAAAACCTCTGGCTCTTGCAGTTATAGAGGAAACACATTCACTATTACCTTGTGTGCAGATTTAGTCATATTCCAGCCACATGTTCCATCTCATGTGAGAGAATATAGAAGAGGAAGGGTAATTTTTCTACCTTTGTACCTATGCAACCATCATAAAGTATCTCCCATTTAACCTGTCTTAAAGGACGAAATGGGTGCCATGCCAAACCTGGCCATCATGTAGATTTGGCCACATCAGTTAGAAAACAATGTTTCCCAAAGCTCTGTTTTCTTATTGGGCAAAAAGGTCATTTGCCCCAGGGCTACAAGGACATGAATGCACTAAAGAGACCTGCAAGTAGTGATGTTCAGATTGAGTAACTGTAAAGGAGCTCTCTGGAGAGCTAGGAAGTCAATAGACCTCTTATTGATAGAAGAAAATAATATCTTTCAGTTCATGAGTTCAAAGTGACCATATTTTGGCTCTAAACAGGACAACCACCTGTCCCCATTATATACCCAGATACCGCACCCCTAAAATACATAGAATACAGACATCCAAGAGATATGGTATTAAAAAAAATATAATCATTGTATATAGAAAATATATACATTTTATTTAGTACATAGACACATATTTAGAAGAAGAACATATACACATGGACAGGATTTTGCATTATTCCCTATCTAGGGTCTATATATAACGATATGTCTACCAAATATATGTTCTGCTCCATAGTTTCTACATCTCCAATGGTGTGAACTCTTTCCATGTTATACTGATGGTCGATAGTAGAAGACAGGTAGTTTTTGACGCATGTTGCCAAACTGAGTCTACTTCTTCAGAAACCATATGGAACTAAAAGAAATGATAATTTCACAGTTACTATTACAAAATTTGTATAGATACATTCTCTTCTTCGGGTAATAAACATGTGGAAGTGTTAAGCCGGCCATACACCATAATCAACTCTTTAAACTTTTTCAAAACTGAATCCACATGAAACAAATATAGATTGCCCAACAAAGTGTTTCTTTACATTTTTGCCCAAACACTTACAGTCATCATGTTTCCAGGCAGCTACAACTCTCTCAGCTAAGCTTCCCTGAACTTCTTGTCCAGTGCAAGATCACAGCACAGTCTAGAGCCTTGGTTTTCAACTGGTGGGTCGTGACCCAAAAGTGGGACGCGACCCCATGCTTAGTGGGTCACCGCACGCCTTCCGCTTTTCTAGGTGAGAGGCTCCTCTGCCTCCCCCTGACATAACGCGTATCTAAACCTCTGCTTTTAACCTTAGTGGTTAGACAGGTATTTTTGCATGCTGGCTGGTGAGTTTGCTGGGAAACTTTTTGCTGTTTTACTGTTTGAAGCCCTTCCATGTGCACCTTGCTGTAAAGCTGGTAAGAAATTGATGAGTGCGTTTGCCATTGGTTTTGCTTGACTGATTTGGTGCAGTGACGCATGGGGGGTCTCAGCTGCCTGTAAGGAGGTTGGGCTTCCTCCTGACAAACCTGCACCCAATTTAATCTTCTGCCCCATGTGCTCCAAGATGGAGACTCTCATAGTTTAGAGTTAGGACCGCACTATATAGAGGTGCCTTGGCGCGGCTGTGCCGCTTCCACATTTTCTGCAGAAGACGTGTATCCAAACCTCTGCTTTTAACCTTAGCGGCGAGACAGGTTTTTTTTGCATGTTGGCGAGTGTGCTGGGAAACTTTTTGCTGTCCAAATGCACCTTCCACCCCCAGGAGATGCCCCCCCATTACTGTGTCAAGAGGGTTCATAATCACAAGGAGGATTTACGCCTGCACCGTACCCTAATGCCGTGTGTTCCAGTGCGGTGCGACTTGGGTGGCGACTTAATGACCAAGGACAAATGTGGGTCCTGAGGTTACACAGGTTGAGAACCACTGGTCTAGGGCAAATGTCTATATACTGTTATAGAAGGGAGGAAAGAGGGGAGTGGATTGTCTTGCTGGGTCTGTGTGTTTCTGGAGACACGCACAGCTTAGAAGCACACACAAGGGTGACTCCATAGGACCCTGCAAGGAAAAGGAACAACCCTAAAACAGGATAATAGGGCCAGTGCTCAGGGGACCAGTTGACACTGCAGAATCTATTGTAAGTGACGTAACCAGCATTTTACATAGTATAAAAAAACTTTTAATATTACTTTAAAATGTTTCTTGTTCAGCCCCGCATGAACATGAGAAATCACTTGATTCCACAATGCACGCTAAAGAGCATGGATGGTAGAATCTTCCTTGCCTGCTATTGTATTCTGACAGGCAGGGCCCACAGCCATCAAAATACCAGAAGAGTGATTTCATCTGATTGGCTGCAGCCACTGTTTGGCCAACAATTTACCATCGACTATTGAGTCGGGTAGCATCAGCAGCACCACTCACCAATAAAATTTCAGCCGATTCACCAGGAAACAGCCAAGATTTGATCCATGTATGGCCAGCTTTACACTGATACATTACTTAGCATGCTGTACTTAACATGAAAGCTATATCTGATGCAGGGGTGGGCAACTACGACCCTCCAGCTGTTGTGGAACTACAAGTCCCATGAGGAATGCAAGACTGACAGTTACAGGCATGAGTACCAGAGACAGAGGCATGATGGAATTTGTAGTCAAGGCAGACCTGGAGGGCCGGAGTTGCCCACCCCTGATCTGATGACAGGTCCACTTTAAGAAATAAGAATTCCAAGGTAGGAGTGATCTGCCTGCTATAATCACAAAACCAGCTCCAGTGCTGTAATAACAGAAAACACTGTTGGGAAAAGCAGTGAGCCAATCACATCGGCAGAAATGGATACAGATTGATGGAATAACATTAAAAATACAAAACAGCTTGTGTAACGATAATTCCTGTTAGATCAATTTTTATTACATTATTTTATTGTAGGGAGGGAAATAGTTTATTCCTCTGCTAGATCTACTAGACCCCAGGAGATGCCCCTATTACTGCGTCAGGAGGGTTCATTCTTCATATAATCACAAGGAGGATTTACAAGCAGGAAGGTGACATTACAATGCCGGTGTCACAAGCCCTCCGGTGGTTTCTTCATAGAAATATTTGGAGAATGCAATCCTGCAAGACACAATAGGAAGTTCCTCTTTCTGTCACGCCCTAGATGTTACAATAGAACGAGTGGAGTGGGTGGGGAATTGGGTTATAGGGAGCAGTGAAGGCCCACAAGGAGATCAGATCCAACAAATGTTTTGGGGGCAGACTTCTACTTAAAGCTGAATTCTGAGCAGAAACATTTTCATTTAAACATATTCCTCAATGGGCCACAGAGGATATAAATTCACTTTGTGTGGACCAAATGCTTTAGGATAACCCAGTTATAACCTTGTAAAAGTAGCAGTGACATCATCACTGTGTTGTGCATAACCTGTGCAGAGAGCAGGCTTCACCCACTAAAGAATTCCTGCAGAAAACTACAAGAGGAGGGTAGAGTTAGGACCCGTCACCCTGCACAAGGAGAGAGAGCTGCAGTGACCGGTCTTTATTACAGGAGGGGGCAGAGACAAGACCAGTCACCCTGCACAAGGAGAGAGAGCAGCAGGGATTGGTCTTTATTACAGGAAGTTCCTGCACAGAGGGAAAGCTTCACTCGTGATTACTGCACAGATCTGGAAGTACACCAAGATTCACGTATGAATACACATGGCAATCCTTTGCATGTCTGTTTTTCCATCTTACAAGTAACCTGATATGAGGGAATATGACCTCTCCTTCTGAAAATGTTAGGTGACTGGCTGTCATCATGATCCAATACCATAAGTACCTTCTAAGTCACTGACCCAAACAAGCATGCAGATCAGGAGTTATGACTGTACTTGTTGCAGGTTGCCCCAGGTTGCTGAGCATTGTCAGGGGCATCCCGAGACCGGGTGACACCCCGCAGTGACATCATCGTGCATGGGTGTGACGTCACCGTGCACGATGACGTCATTGCGCATGTGCGGTCATCTAATTGACGCCTGTCGGCGGCCATTTTAGTGATGGACGCCAGCAGAGAGAGGAGGGGACGCTCACCCGGAGGAATGAGGTATGCCGCCGGGTCCCCTCTTCTCTCCTGACACTGTCGGGGTCTCAGTCCATGATCGACTGCCTGACTTTTTAGAGGGGGAGACACCAAAATGACTGTCAGTCATTTTGGTGTCACCCCTCCAATGGTGTCACCCGGGTGCGGGCCGCACCCCCTGCACCCCCCTTGTGACGCCACTGAGCAGTGTTATAGTAAACATCTAGGCGTGTTCATTGTGCCCAAGCAGTACCCTGGAAAATGTATATTTTCCTGAAATTCCTCCTGAAAAATAGCAGAGCACTGTCTGTTATGTGAGGGCGCCTAGGCACTCCTGTGTATACATCCTCATAGCTGTATATCTGCAGTGTAAGATCTCAGGCACTGCTGTCTCTGACTGCCATTCTCAGAGGATTTGGTAATTTTGCTTCTGTGCTGCTCCTTGCTGGAGGCCCTGACATGAGGAAACAAAGCCCAGCATCTACCAAGATGGCCACCTCCGCACAGACACAGTGCAGAGCAATGCCTGGTAAGTCAGTAATGAGGATAAAATCTGCTGCAGGGAGACCACAGCCAATACTGATGACAAGTGCATGTCCATCTGTCTGCCTTCCTTTGGCACAGCTTCCAGAATTCAGCTCCTTGAAAATATAATGTTTAACCCTATTATTTTTCCAGCAGAGAAAATAATAAGAGTTTATGAAACAATTGTGATTCCGTGAGCTTTGATTTTTGTCTGGCTGTGTGTGGTGCAGAAACATGCTATATACACACAGTGCTTGTCTGTGCTGCATGTACTTCATAATTATGTTATCTGTCCATCCCAGTGCGGTGCTGTGTATGTACAGAAACTTCACAGAGGTGAACAGGACATTTACTGCACTGCAAAGAGACTAATGTTAAAGAAGAACTTCACCCCCTTGTCCTGCCACTCCTCTTCCACACCGCCATCTTTAAATATCCCATGCATGTGCAGATATACTGCAGATCTCTGCCAGGAGTTTGGGATGCCGCTGATTTTTGGTATCTTGGACCATGTGCTCACATGCGTTTGAATACCCTGCACATGTTCAGACATAGCACATGCGCCCAGTGGCCCTAGCAACCAATGGCTGCAGAGGAGGACCCCTGTCGTCATAGGTTGCTAAGACAACCAAGGACTGAATGGAAACATGGCCCGGACGCAGACCGATCGCTGACCTGCACTGGGCTATAGCTCGCAGTGGATGCACCGGCCTTGGAGGCCGATGCATCAACTGCTAGTCACCCATGACCGAACACAGGTCAGTGGGCAGACTGCCACAGACCAAGGCCCAGATATGGCCTGTGGGCCGTAAAATGCCAAGGTCTGTTCTGGAGGGTGGCTACATTTGTTCCCCGTGGTCCCTATATGTGTTGTAAAGTAGCTGCAAGCTCACTCCCGTGATGGACTACAATCTCATGTTTAGTTTAATAATTTGTATTGAAACTATACTTTATCACAGGAGCGGGCTTGGAGCGGTGGCTACTTTATAACACACCTAGGGCCCATGGGGAACAAAAGTAGCCACTCTCCAGAAGGAAGGACAGTGTCGGCACCAATTCAGAGATGATTGGAGGATCTACAGCCGAGTGATACACAAATAAGATACATTTTGGGTAATAGTTAAGATACTTGAATATAATTTTAAGATTTAAGGCCTGGTTCACACCTGGGCGTTTTACAGCGCGTTCCTGCGCTCTGTAAAACGCTCAACATGTGAAAACCAATGATTGCCTAATGGCATGGTTCCCACCTGGGCGTTTTACGGCGCGTAGGAACGCGCTGCAAAACGCCTTACGCCCAAAGAAGTACAGGAGCTTCTTTGGGGCGTATTTGCCGCGCGTATATCCATGGGGATACGTCCAGGTAGCCCTCGTTTGTCGTGCGTTGTTTAACTGCGGCACAAAACGCGCGACAAACACGCATATTCTATACGCCTAGGTGTGAACCCAGCCTAACTCCTGAGTGTAGTATCACTTGAAGGTCCGCTTTAACGTCCAGGTGCACCATGAACCTGAGGGCTTGACTCCTGTGTACATGGATCCTTCTAGCATCTAGGTTGTATGCCTCACTCCTTGCATTAGGAATGAATAAAACCCGGCATGGTTATATAAACACAAGAATCGAACCGGTTATTTGTATGATAATGTATTCACAATCCAAAATGATGTAGTTACTCAATAATCTTGATCTCTGCATGTAGTGACAAAGATATTCATAAACAATGGCTGCTTCTGCACATAGCCATCCTAACCTGGAAGAAAAGTAGAACAGGTCAGACTTGTCTTTGCAGCCAGCATGGAGGGAATGGCTCTTTGACTCATGGAAGGTGTGCTGCTCTTACATCAGCTTGGATGTAATTGGCAGTGAAGATGTTACTGTTGTAGGTTCAGGTGCTTGGTAGTAAGGTGTGTACAGGCACTAGGACCGCCCTGTACACCTGTATCCCACGCTCTCTACTTTTTGCAATATCAATGCTGATCAAAGGGCAAGGCAAGGGCTGGATCTGTTCTATTACCTCTTTTCTAGTTTCAGTCACATAGATCATGGCCCTAAAGCTGATCAAAACTCTGCAGGACCCTCAGCTGGTGGCCCAATTCCAGAGGTTTTGTGGCTTGACCCTACAGCTGAAGGGTGAGGCTAATGGGGTGGCTGTAGGGCATACCTCTTTAAATTGCCATCAGGGAGCCACAGAGAAGACTGCAGGAGGCAAGGGTGTTCCCCAGGAAAATGGTCACAAGAGCTACAATGGATCATATGCAAATGGAACACATAGGCAGGTAATACGCTCACCTTTAGTTGTTTTAGGAATAATAATCACTGGAATGACACTTGTAACCTGAGACTGTGAAATTCATAGAAACTTGAGTCTAAGTTATTAGTTTGAAGTAACTTTGTTCTCTGTTTGCAAAAGGATGGATGTTATAAAACCGATTCAAGGGGAAAAAAAAGTTGTTTCCAATAGTAACCAAACAGTTGTAATTCAGTTTACCATAGCAACCAAACAGTTTCATTCTCTACTGTCTGGTTGCCATGGTCACCTGCGGCACTTTCCTCTCATTAATTTGATTTTCATTGCTCTGGACTCCATATAGTGGAATTTACTATTGTGTATTAATGGCATGACTACTTTGTTTTGTATGGTACACATTTTATTCTGATGTGTCCTGGGACGTACCATTTGGAAATGGGTGTCATCTGGTGTTACATAGTTATGTCAGGTTGGAAAAAAGGCATATGTCCATCAAGTTCAGCCACAAGACAAAACTAGTTTAATCACAGTTGGTTGGAAAAAAATGGAGATGTTTCAAATATGTGAATTAAAGTCCATCACGGATCAAATAACATTATGGCCTTTCCAAGTTTCTCTTCACTCAGCACCCCCCCCCCCCTTCCCAATATAGACAGTCCCCAATGCCCCTTTTTTTAACTTTAATGTCCTAACATTATTCTCCTCTTGAAAAGGATAGAAGTATTCAAGGAGATAAAGTTGTTTCCCATATAGTAACCAATCAATTGTAAGGTTTGATTAACTGATGTCTGGTTGCCATGGACACCAGCTGGACTTCTCTCTTGTGCAGCTTTCATCAATTAGATTTCATGGCTTTTGGTTTCTAAATATTGGAATTGAACATTTTAAATGTTGATAGCGTGACTACTGATTCTGTATGGTACCCATTATGGGCACCCTTATGTAATGGTAATGGCTGGCATTACATAGTTACGTCAGGTTGAAAAATAGGTATATGTTCCTTGAGTTCAGCCTAATGACAAACATATTTTAAACACAGTTGGTATACAAAATTCGAAGGGGTTTCAAATATGTGAATTAAAGTCCATCATGGGTCAAATAACATTTTGGCCTTTCCACGTTCCCCACCCCCATGTAGACAGTTTCCAACCCCCCCTTTTTTTTTTCCCCCCCCTAATATTTTTCCTTTATTACAAAGGATAGAAGTTCTAAAACTGTTTCAAGGAAATAAGACTGTTTAACATAGCAACTAATCAGGTGTAAGGTTTCATTCTCTACAGTCTGGTTGCCGTGGACACCAGATGCACTTTCCTCTTATGCAGACCTCTTCCTTTTTTTTCCTCTTCCTATAAAGTAGTCTATAAAGCACTCATTGTTAACCAGGGATCCTCCAGAGGTTTTTGGTGGTCCATTGATCAGTGACAGACTGATAGTTACATAATATTTGAGGTTAAAAAAAAGACACGGGTCCATCAAGTCCAACCTATAGCGTGTATGCATATGAGTCCATGTGTCATCTTCTAGAAAGGATTGTCACCAGCACACCAAAAGTTTTGAAGCAAAAAGTCCTTTATTTACAAATCGCAGAATTCTGAGCCTGATGAAGGGGTACTGCTGAGACCCCGAAAGCGCTTGTATTGGATGGCGATTTGTCAATAAAGGACTTTTTGCTTCAAAACTTTTGGTGTGCTGGTGACAATCCTTTCTAGATCTGCATTGTTCATGGGGCCGTCCGTGGTCACTACAAGCACCCACCTGCTTGGCAGGTTTACTACTATTCCGGTAAGGAGTGCAGCTGGTTCTTGACTACATGTGTCATCTTCTTCTTAAAGGAGAACTATGAGGTGAGTGCTTTTCACTCACCTCATAGTTCTAGCCGACTTGTGACAATGAGACTGTCACAGGTCAGCTCAGTAGATCGGGAGGTGAGCGAACACATACCGGCGTTCGCTCACCACTTGATCCTGTCACAGCTCTCTGCCATGACAGGGGAGTAGCTGGATTCCCCGCTCCGATCCGCCAGGGCTGACTGGCGGATCGGACGGGGAAGGGGGCGGGTACAGCTGGCTCTGCCTCTAGATAGGCAGTGCCAGCTGTCACTCACGCAGCTGGGTGGATCCAGACATAATTGTCGGGATCCGCTTCAGCTGCAGTGTCTCAGTATACCGCGAGCAGTAGCTCGCGGTATACTGTGGCGTCTCAGTATACCGCGAGCTACAGCGATATACTGAGCTTAGGGTGACGGGAGGACGCTAGTTTGTGTCCTCCCGTTACCCTAAGGAGAACTATGGGGAAAATCCTTAACCCCATAGTTCTCCTTTTAAGAGTACCTGTACCCCTGTATGTTGCGGTCTCTGAGGAAATCGTCCAAATGCTTTTTGAACGATTCAACACTCTTAGCTGAAATCACTGCTTGTGGCAGCGAGTTCTATACCCTGACTGCTCTTACTGTGAAGAAGCCCCTACGCCCCTTGTGCATACATTTTTTCTCCACTAGTTTTAGGTGGTGGCCTCTAGTCTTTGTTTATGGAGGTTACCGTAAAGTGTTTATTGCTGATGTTGATCTCCCACAAGATGGTGCCTATGGAGTAAAATAATTTTCAGGTCTCCTTGGACCCCTGCTAAATATTATATCTGCAGCTCATGGTACATTAGCTATAATTAGTAATTGGGAAAAATGCCCCCTTACAGCAAGCTTAACTGACCTGTGAGATGAGAGGTTGCACTGGACCCATGTCACTGGCTCTAGCACTACGGTCACGGGCAGGGACCTCCTTAACATCTTGTCTTGAATTGTATTGTGATTGTAATGTCTTCCTTATATTGTAAAGCGCTGTGCAAACTATTGGCGCTATATAAATCCTGTATAATCATTAGGGATGCGCCGATACATCGGCGCATCCATGATTTCTTTCCTCCCCGCTGGGCGCTGCTCTATGTCCCCGCGGGGAGAAGAGAAAGTGACAGCCGGCCGAGTGCTGCGGTGGAGAGCGCTGTGAGCGGCCGGCGTCTCCTCCCACACCGCTCTGCCGCCTATCACAGTCCGGCAGAGCGGTGTCTATCTACTGTTTTTTTTAGTGTTCTGACAGCTGCTGCCGTCAGGAAAAAAAAACAGCATTGGAACTAATATCTAGTTTGCTATTGGCTATTTCAATTTGCAATAGCCAATAGCAATCTGGCTATTGCACTCGCCGTCTGCTGCTGCTGTCAGTCAGCAGAAGTGGACCTGATGGAGAACTTCAGGTCCACCTCTGCTGATTGACAGCAGTAGTGGGCGGGTGCAATAGCTAGTATGCTATTGGCTATTGCAAATTGAAATAGCCAATAGCAATCTAGCTATTAGTGCCAATGCTTTTTTTTTTTTCTGACAGCAGCCGGCGGCCCTGATGTCAGAAAAAAAAAGACAGCACGGAAAGGTTTGCTACATCGAGCAGAGAGAACCTTTCCGGGAGAAGATGTTTCTCTCCCGGGTGTCCGGGAGAGTTGAGATGTCTGGCATGTAAAGAGCAGTAGAAGGGCACATCTGGCAAGATGGGGTCATCTAAGGGTCTGATCAATCCACCAGGAAAGATCAGAAACCCTTGTGTATGGGCCCAGCATGTCTGGCAACAATGTGCAGATTGAGGTTAGCTCATATAATATTTACTGCTATAATAAATAATTTGTGTGTGCGCGGCATGATTTGCAGGCTCCAGCATTTCACTGTGCTTTTGCTCTGAGTGTCTTGTTAAATATTTTAAGTTTAGAATAAAGCTGAATAAAATTCCAGTCTTGCACAGCCGCTCCCCTGTGCTGAAATGGCTTACTCTGCTTTCACTGCACACTGTGAGCTTTCTCATCGTGTGCATTAAAAGCTGCAGCAAGTCAGACCGATCCCACCTTATTTCCTGTATGAAGGTCATCCAGCATCATAAGCTATGTAGCGCAAACTGCTGGCTCCTCCTGCCTGCACACAGACCCAGGGATGATGCCACTGGGTCTAAAATAGGGTAGGTAATGAAAACCAAAAGGTTTTATTTTAGAATGTTATGAGCATGCCTGATGAAGGCAGGAGGTAGGGACCAGGCAGGACAAAATCTAAGCAGATTAAACTTCAGCTTTAAAGTGGTATTCAAGTCAAAAGGATTTAGAGCTATTTCAAATGCTGATCAGAAATGGATGATGCCTCTTGATGTTCAAAAGATTTAGTTTCCTGCAGAATCAGCTGGGTCCCCTGAGCACTGGCCTGATATCCTGCTTTAGGGCGGCTCCTTTCCCTTGCAGGGTCCTATGGAGCCACCATTGTGTGTGCTAGTAAGCTGTGTAGCAAAACAAATGACAAACGCACTCAACAATTCGTCACCAGTTAGCTGTGTGTCTCCACAAATACACAGTTACAGCAAGTCAAGATACTCCACTCCCCCCTGCTACCCTCTCTTCCCTTCTCCGTTCCCAAAGCTAGTAGATGGACATCTGCTGGACACTGATCTGTCCGTTGTCATCTTGTATTGGACAGGAAGTTCAGGGAAGCTGAGAGAGTTGGATCCAGCTGTTTGGAAACATGACTGTACTTGCAGAAAATAAAACTTTGGGTCATTGTATATGTGTTCTGGCTTCATTATTGAAAAATGTTTGAGAGTTTAATACTACTTTAAAAGGGAACTAAAGCCAAACCCTTTTTTTGGCTTCCGTTCTCTTTTGCGTAAAAGGATATTTACTAATGTACTTCTGTGACCCAAAGTGAGCATATATCAGGCTATTGCAGAACCACGCTGCAGCCGGGAAAGATCCCAACAATATTGTCGGGGTCCACCCCCCTGCCTGATTGACAGCTGGCTCTGCCTCTCTTGAACCAGATCCAATTGTGCCCGCCCCCTCCCCTATCTGTCCCTCCAATGAGCACTGGAGGAAGAGAGATGGGAGGGGAAATCCCTGCAGGAAGAGATAAATGACGGTCACCGCTCTCTGCAGAGAGAAGCCGTGAGCTGATCGATCGGTGGTTCAGGATCGCTCAGCTCTCGATCTATAAAGCCGGCGTGTGACACCTGCAGTATCCCACACCGGCTGTAATTATTTGAAAGTGTACATTTTACTCTCCCAATACTTCTCCCGGTGTGTACGGCCAGCTTAACACTTCCACATATTTATTACCTCTCACAGAGATCACAGTACTTCCCCTAACAATGCCTATATCTACTCCTACTTGACCTTTTCCTATGGCGTTCTCCTCTGAATGAGTCTTCTGCATGCAAACATGGCCACGGGGCAGTTATAATTGTCTGAGGTTCATCTATGGTACAAATTGCGGCCCATCAGACAGATACGGACTGTGTTAAATGAATTGGATTCTCCATGCCTGTTGTGTGATACAGACAGCCTGACTGCCAGCCACACAGCCATTTAATTGAAGGGAGTCAGTCATTAATCACATGAGCATCTTTAGCCTTCACATGTAACACAACTGTGGATACAATGTATTACACAAATGATACAAATAGGGGAAAGCAAAGCTTCTGTGCATTTGGCTGTGTTCATTTTTCCATTGCCAGTTAAAAAGGATATAGGTTTGGATTGCTATGGGCAATGCAGGCACTTTGGTCAAGTTTGTATAATCTTAAATGTTCCATCTGCTTTAGATGAAACTAAAGCTGCTGCAAGGAGGTTGACAGATGGGTTCTAGCATCTCTAGATGATTAGTGAACTCAGCTCATGATCCTACCATAATGCTACCTCAATAAACTGTTACTATCCGAACATCACTGTGATTCTCTGAGTGGTGCTGCAGCTTCTTGTCACAGGATTCTGTGCTGTGCCACGATTGCTTCTATTTGCTAACACTTGTGGTTGAGGCTAAGAAAGAGAGAGAATGGTTCTGGATCTCTGAGGATTGTTTCCCATTGGTTTCAAAGCTCCAGATTTTGGGTCATTGAAAACATGGAAAGGCCAAAGTGACAGCTTGAGCTGTTATTGGCGGTGACATGTTGAGAAAGTCTTACTATTGGTAACCAGACATGCTAGTCGTCACAGCTGGAAAACACAGAAGGCAAATGCACAATGTTGCTGTATACCAGCAGCTTGCAAACCCTAGCCAGCCTCCCAAGACTGCCTTTCTCCTTTGCTATTTGTCCTAAAATTTGGCAGGTGTGGACCTAAAACCAGCCATGTCTTCCCAATATTTAATTACCGATATACTGCATATTGTAGTTAGAAAATGTGTCCCTGTGGGGACTAAATGGAGCCTCCACTTCTATCCAAGTCCATTGTACCAGCTCTACCATTGTGCTGACATTCTTTGGGCAAAGTTAGGCTGGTGATTTACAAACAAGTGTTTTTTTTCCCTTTTTAATGACAGTTAATAATGCAATGAACCTCAAGGATTTGTGTACAACGGCTTTTTTTTCACATCAAAACTGCTTTTCTCCCCATACAAGTTAATGGGAATGCAAAAGTAATTTGAAGCTGCTTAGAAAGAGTTAAAGTGACATTAAACCCTCAGATTTTTTAACATAAACCAATACTGTAATGTGCGCCTTACTGTAATCCATGGTTGTTCCGTTCCCAGCATGAGAACGGATACAGATTTAAAAGGAAGAGCAGCAAAGAGAAGGGGAACTACCATGGATTACAGTAAGGCACACATTACAGTATTGTTTTATGTTAACAAATCTGAGGGTTTAATGTCACTTTAAATGCAGGTCAGAAGCACCTGTAAGGGAATCCATAAGGATTCTATGCTGATCTCCGCACATTCAAGCTGAATGTAGCTAAAAGAATGCTGCATTTGTTCAGTTTGGGATCTTCCCTCCCCTATAGGTGCAGTGTAATGAGAAATCTCCACCCAGTGTTACTCATGCAGATACTGTCAAAAAATAATACAATCCTTATTGGGTGGCTGTTGGTCAGTTGAATCTTACATTTCTCCAGGAATGAGATATCTGTATCTGGGTTCCAAAGTTTCCCTACCTGCTATGAGCATTACCAGGTAATGGAAAGACAGCATTGGACCTGCAAGGTTTATCCTATTGGCATGGCTGGCAAATTTTGATGTGAAGAGTCACTATGGGATAGGCAGCTTCTACATGCCAGAGGATCTCCACTAACTCTTTGGTTGTGGGGTCAAATTGCAGGATTATGGTTTGAAGCACCACACTCCATTTAATAGTCCAGATCCATCTTTATCCACAGTAAGGTTATCGGAGGATCTTACTCAACCTGCTGGATTTTCAGTAATTAGAAAAAAAAACAGGAGCAGAGCCGCTGCAGACTCGCTGCTAGACTCGCTGCTAGATTCCCTAGAAGGCTGCAATCACACATAGCGTTTGCAGTTCACACGCAGAAGACCGCGTGGGACGAAAACGCTAATATTTTTAAATCCGCACGGATGCCATTTGTTAGCGGCTAATAAATAGCCGCGAACATGCGGAATCTACCGGATTATCGCGCTTGGACTATTTTGGGAGCCGCATGGTTTTGTACCGCGCAACCCCCGCAATGGTCGACGATGCACATTGAAGTGCATTGAATTCCCTGTTTAGAGCAGCTCCATGCATATCCATACAGCAGAAAACGCGCAGACAGCCGCTCAGGTGTGAATGTAGCCTTAGAGATCTAACAAAACATTAAAAGATGCAACCCACCTCTGTCCATATCCACACCGAAAATAGAAAAAAGTTCAGAGCCAAGCAAACCAAAACGATCTCTAATGCAGAATGATGTTAAGCAGCCGTTATTGAGCAATAGCTGAAAGTGTGCTGTGGCCAACTGCAGGATTGGCAGTGATAGTTTTGTTTAAAAATACTACAATGAACATTGGCTGCCATACTGATTTCCACTGATGCTGCAATTTAATCTCAAGAAACAGTAATGTTTTGTTTGACTAGTTTACAAACCGAACACGAAGGAGGCTATTCAAGTCCGCAAAAAAATAAGTTTACCTTGATGGGCAGGTATCTGGGTATTGCTGCTTTGTAGGGGGATCTGTATGCCTCTGAGACGTCTTGGCATGGTGGGAGTCTGCATAGTGCTGGCCCACTACACCACTGATTTATAAGTCATCAATTCTAATTTCCACTATCAGTGCTGATGGCTCATTTACATTTTTGTGTTGTATTAATGGGCATTATGTTGCACGTTAACATGTAACCTAGGGCAGCCCTTTGAAATGAATGGGCTGCCAATGCACCAAAACATCCCGACAATTGGACGTGCCATAAAATATTGCAATGCACTGCTTTGCAGCATACTGCAATGCATGTGTGTAGCCAGGGACATAACTAGAAATCACAGGGCCCCGTAGCCAAATTTTGTTTGGGCCCCCCGACCTCAAAAAAAGGAACAACCTCCAGAACACATTCCCACTCACTGCTGCGGAGCCCGCCACCTGTGACGCCGCACAGCCCACTTGAGACCCCACACAGCCCACCTGACACCATGCAGAGCCAACCTGCGATCCCGCACAGCCCACCTGAGTGACCCTGCAGAGCCCACCATATAGTCTCTATGGTGGGCTCTGCATGGTCTCAGGTGGGCTGGTCACACCCCTGCACACCTCTTACCTGTCAGCCTCCTCCACTGCTGGTCCTGGCCTCCTCCTCCATGGTCGCCGCCGGGCCCAGCCTCCTCCTCCTCTTCCATCATCGCCGGGCCCCCTCCTCCTCCACAGCAGCTGCTGGCCTGTCACTTCTGTGAGCATTAGGGTTGTACCTTTTGCCGACATTTCTTCACTGAAGCATTGCTTTCATTTCAATCGTCTCAGTTTTTATACAATTTAATAGATTAAGTAAACTTTATAGCATTCATGAGCATATCTGTTAAATTCTCAAACATACCAACATGGGATGATTGATATTATTAATGTTTGTTGTACCACTGAAAGCAAATTGTTTTATGATCAGCCGTTAAAACATTATTTACAGCTTTTCATAAGGTTTTCAGTGGCAACTATGATATAAACACTCCAAGATATTAAATGTTTTTTTCCTTATTTTCCACTTTAGTTAGATAGATTTCTCCACCTCGCGCCTTTTTTCTTTGCCTGTATAAAAAAGAAAAGAAAAGGGAGATAGATAAAGAAAGGTAAACTGCATTTGGGTTTTCCACCACTGCTTGTGGTCTGTGGTCATTAAGCCTTATGATCACATTAAAGCTCACCAAATCTGGTTGGACAATCTCCTTTTAGATCTACCAACAATCATGTAGTTCAAGGACCTGCCTGATTGGATACAGATTGATTGGATAGATCAGGTCGGTTCTTCATAGTACAGGATTTTCGTAAATCTAAAGTTGATTGTACAAAGATTATACAGTCAGATTGTATGGTGACTGTAAAGGTGCCCATACACCTTACGATTATCGGACTAAACTTTTCGTCCGATGATCGAACCGTCGTACGATTTTCGGCCCCATCCTGCCCTGATTATCGCAAGGTTCAATCAGCGGTAGTTAGAAAAAAACACCTGGACGACTTGCGGTAATTGACCGCAATTATTTTCGTTTGCGCATGCGCAGTGTTAATCGTACGACTTTTGACAGACGGAAACGCCACCAACCATGCGAACATCGTACGATCAACCAAAGTTTTCAAACATGCTTGACCGTCAAAAGTCGTACGATTGTACAGTACTATCGGTCGGGCACTCTATTCACACGTTACGATTGTCGTACGAAAAGTCGATCGCATACGATTATCGTACGAAAATCGTAAGGTGTATGGGCACCTTAAGGGCCTGTTCATACCAGGTGCATTGGGCTGCACTTGGAAGCCTAGTCCAGCGCAATCTCAACACGTAGACAAGGCCATTTGTTGCCTATCAAGTCAGTTCACACCATTGCATCATGATGGTGTGCGCTTAAAAGGTGCATCACACTCACTGAGTATCCACACATGACCTTCAGGGCTCATTCATATGGGAGGCTGAGCCAATACAACATCCATTCCAGTGTATTTCCTTTGTCAGGGAGACAGAGGTGCTGCACATAGCCTCCCATAGACGTCAATGGCTGTAGACAGTACAGACCAGTACTTGTATACAACTGTCTATGCATAAGAGCATACAATCCTAGATGCAGTGATGTAGATCCATACAACTATATGGCTGTACGCAAGTACCATTGACCTCTATGCGAAACGCATGGATGTATGCAGCACCAGTGGGTCTCTGGCAGAGGAAATATCCCCGGAATTTAAATTGTGCAGGCGCAGCTGCTTGTGTGCATGAGCCCTTAATGAAGCAATCTTCTTACTTCACTTTAAACAAACCTGCCCTTACTTTAATGTGCTAACTAGATGACATTGTTCGATTTAACATCGTATACAATAGCCATGAGTTTTTCATTTTGACTTTTCACTTGGCCTCCCCTGGCCTCTTTCACTCACTCACTCACTCACTCACTCACTCACTCACTCACTCACTCACTTCCTTCCTACATGCATGGGTTCCAGTGTCTGCAGCGCATCATTGCCATGGACTAGTTTTCCAATGGTGATAACATTGGACCATGTCTGCACAGTGTATGTTAGCATGACTGCTTGTAGTCTCCACTGGTGCACATGTGAAAGAATCACAATGCAGGAGCCCAACAGTTGTCCACCCCTTAAAAGGAAGTACCTGAACACGGATCTTCATGGCAGGTTCATCAGGTATTATGTAAATAAAAGCTGCAGTTCATTTTAGTGTGATTCCTCGCCGCTGTATTTATACCATGGGCACTTATTATTTTTGCAAAAGTCTGTTTGCACATCCTCGGGCACAGTAAAGACTCACAGGAGGTCAACAATGAAAATATTGTTATGTATGTATGTATGTATGTATGTATGTATGTATGTACACGGCTCGAAAAATCCGCTCGTCTGTGACGAGAGGACGGTGGAACCCGACGAGCAGCTTCCCGGCCGGCCGTTGTAATTACACGGTCGGCCGGGAGCTTTACAGTCAAGCGGTCGAGCGTCTCGAGAGACGCTCGATCGCTTGTATCAGAAGCTGTCACTCCCGTTGCCGGTCCCGAGATCCGCTGTGCCCGATGCGGCCGTGAACCGGCACGGCTCTGTGACAGGAGATCAAAGGGAGTTCAGTACACGACCTCCCTTTTGAGCTCCTCTCAGTCCCCGAATGCAGGAAGTGATGTATATTACATCACTTCCTGCATTCAGTGTCATTCTCCAGCTAGAGAAGCTGATGCAGCCGATCTCTGCTTCATTAGCTTCTCTGGAGGTCCCTAGGTAACATTAGGGGTCTTGGAGACCCCTGATGTCTCCATAAAGAGGACCTGTCATGTAAATTGGCTATCCCATAGGGGCCTTTTTAGCCCCCCATGTAATAGCAATAAAGTTGTATGTTAAAAAAAAAAAGTAATACAAAAATGAAAGATTGATAAAAAAAATAAAGAGACATAACATTTATTTTTTTAAAAATTTGTTTTAAGTCCGCACCCCCCACATACACATGCATATATGCGTCTGGTGCGCCTACGTGCCGCACATGTTGCATATCGCCGCAAACTGAGTGAGAGCAATAATTTTAGAGCCATTAAGGCCGGGTTCACACCTGGGTGTTTTACAGCGCTGATCGACAAGCTGTAAAATGCCCTGCAAGTGAAATCCCATTATTTCCTATGGGCATGGTTCTCACTTGGGCGTATTTCAGCGTGTCGGAACGTGCTGAAAAACGCCCTATGCCCAAAGAAGTACAGGAGCTTCTTTGGGGCGTATTTCCGC